>NC_090647.1:65777783-66077783 GCF_040937935.1 Hyperolius riggenbachi
TGGGCTGTTTGCTGAGCTGGAGATTGCCAAGTTGAGCAGCTCGATGTTTACCTCCTGGCGTATAATCAGGTTTCTGATGTCATGATGACCTGCTGAAAATAAAAGTACTAGAGAAAAACTAGGCTAACCCACCTAAACAAACAAAGCATTGTTTGTTATGGGAATACTTCTTTCTCCGAGCTTTCTAAACGAGTGGGGGGGACGATGAAGGAACCTCTCTGATGTAGGACGATTGCTCAGGTCCTTTAACTTGAGGCCGCCATTGTCCACGCTCAGGCAATTGAGAGACTGATGAGTAGCTACTCTTTTTTCCGGAGAAGCTGAAGAAAAGGAGCTCTGTAAGATGAAACTACGGGTAGCTCATATGTATCTGCATTAAATGCCTTATGCATCCAGAAAAGTTCCCAAATATCCAGATTTCAACTTAAAGTGGGATGAAACTCCATATTAACTGAAAAAAAATCCTATAAAAAATTACATTTTTAGCTATCCTGTTGTTTTTAGTATTCACTGTCAGATTTAAGGGACATTTCTGTTGGTTTCCATCTTTGTTTCTCCGTGATTTGAAAAGTGATATCCCTTCTCCGCTTTTCAACCCAGCTCAGTGTTCATTTTCCCTCACTACTCCCTCAGCTTACTGTCCCTTCCACAGCAAACATCACATGGACAACCGGCTTATATCTTCAAAGGGTTGGGGGGCTGGGTTCTGCTACCTTCTGGTTGTAGTGTCCTTGTCTTATCTGAAATAGGAAGCTGCCTTTCTGTTACTTGCACGCTGAGAAAAGCTTGTCACTTTAGCGGAAAAAAAATACTTTCCACAATCCCGCTGGCTCTGTACAGTTCCTACAGTTAGGCAAAGACACCCAGACCAGGTAAAAAGAAACAAAAATGCATGACATATCTTTTACTCTACCTCTGTGTTGAGCATAAACTTGAACCGCCAGGTATTGTATTTTAGTTTGGGAGATTCCAGTCGTTTTAGTAATTACAAAAATAATGCTATAAGAAATGCCAGCTTTGTTGTTAACAAACCTGAAGCGAGAAAACTCTCTTTAGGGAAGAAACTTGCCTGTGTATAGGGAGGTTCTGGACCCCATAGAACCTTCCCGGTCCTCTCGGCCCTCTCGTTTCAGTGCTGTCCCGCATTCAAACTTCATAGACTTTGTGCAGGCTTCTTAAAGAGAACCAGAGATGAAGCAACCTCATGTATTTTACCTTATAAATCAGTGGGAACATGACAGTAAACCCCTAATCTGCTCTTTGTTACATTGTTCTCTGTTTAATTTGCCTGTTATCACCTCTAAGATAAGAATCCCGACTAAGCAGTCGGTCTGGCTTTGCTACAGAATAATTATAGCTGAGACTGTGTTCTTTGCTGTCTTCAAGTCCAAGCCTGCCCCCTGCTGGCTTTGCTCAGGAATCATTATAGCTGAGTCATTATAGCAAAGCCAGACTCAATGCTCAGTCCGGGATTCTTATCTCAGCTAGATAACAGACACTTTTAGCAGTGAGGATGGAACAGAGAGCATGGTAAATGTTTTCTCTAATGTTCCCACTGATTTCTATGGTAAAATACACAAGGGTGCTTCGTCTCTGGTTCACTTTAAAGAGAATCTGTACTCTGAAATTCTTACAATAAAAAGCATACCATTCTATTCATTATGTGCTCCTGGTCCCCTCTGTGCTGTTTCTGCCATTCTCTGCTGCAAACCTGGCTTGTAATTGCCAGTTTTAGGCAGTGTTTACAAACAAACTAACCAGCTTCTAATAGGCTCAGCTAAGCAGAGTGTGTTAGTCACACAGAGCCTGCAGGGGGTGTGTACAGCTTCTAGCTAATCACAAGCAGCCCTGCACATTCCAGTCTGACTGCCTCAGCCTGACTGTGCCGACTATAGAGAGAAGATTAGATCATATAACAGAGATAACACAGCTACTGTGCAATTAGGAAAAGCTGCAGTAAGCCAGACCACATTAGAAAAGGCATAGGAACTTATAGCATAGAAGAAATAAAGATAAACAATTTGTTACAGAGTCTCTTTAAGTACTCAGGTCCCTGATTACTTCCGAAAGCTAGCGGCTCTGTACTGCGCATGTGCGAGTCTGTGCTAGCACGTGCGCATTACGGACCAGAGTACTTCCGGAGCCAGCCTGAGAAGGGCAAAGATGTATTTAACCTGTAGGTTGGTTAGCTTTACCGGAGGGGACAGCGTTGGAAGGACACCGAGAGAAGACCACGAAGACTATCTACTATTCTTAGATAATTATCTAACTTTTTGTTAGATTTTTTTTTTACTTTAGGTTTAATTTGAGGCTTCTGTTTCAGCAATGGATGCATATAAATGGATATGCTAAAACATCACATTAAAGTGAGTCTGTCCATCTGTTTATGAAGTAAAACTTTGGCCTGAGTCTCGATTCTCCCAGCACCTTCCTGCCTCACTAAGCTGCTCCCAGTGGCCAAATGTCACAATTTCTTGTCATGTCATACTAGTTACAGGATTCTTGGGAAACGGTCTAGAGGCAGTTGGTCAATGGGAGTACCCTAGTAAGGGACGAAGGGGCAGGCACAGTTTTCTGCCCTAAATCGCAATCCGTAAACTGGTTTACTTTAGTGTCTAGTAGGAAGTGATCCCTGCCCTGCTGTGCAGGTGCATTCCTATATATCACTGGCTTTTCCATGCTCCTATTACAAAACAAAATCAAAAGTCTTGTGTGGTCACTGAACTGTTAATTTGGATTGCTTGTTAATATATTGAAACATAATCTAAGTAGCGGAGTTGAGTTACAGATGTCCACAACTTTTACGTGCAGGTAACACAAAATGGCTGCTACTGATTTGGTCTCTTTCCTATGTGAGCCGTATGCCACAGAATAAAAGCTCGGACTCTTGCCTTGCAGCTCTAGGGGTCCTCGCTCTTCCCAGCATTTACCAATCGGTTAAGAGCGCCTCAACTTTTAGCTACACTGATGTCATTGGACTGTGGACCGCGGAAGGGGCAGGACAGAGATCAAAGTCAGAATTCCAGGCCTATACTCAGTGCAGACCTGAGATCTCTGCAGCTCCCCTGGATGGATACATGTAAACTGATTTTGACATATTAGTCACTGCTGACGATGCATTGCTTTTTTAAATTGTCGTTTTTGGTTACAGAGTTCCCTTTTATAAATGTTGTTGCTTTTCCCTTTCCAGCTATGAACCAGCAGAGGCTGAGTCAGAGCGCACCAGTGAAAGCCCCCCCACCGCTGCCCCCACAGAGCCCACAAAGCAACGTCATGGGGGGAGGCGGCAATCAGATGAGACTTCAGCAGCTTCAGATGGAGAAAGAGCGCCTCCGACTCAAGCACCAAGAACTGCTTCGGCAGGTGAGGCCTCAGGTTAGAATCTGCCTTTTGTTACTTTCTACATGTGTGTCTGTCATCCTGTGTGTCATATGTCTAGTGTTGGGGGAGGGGGGATAGCTGTGGTGAGTAGACATTTTATCTCGGAAGGCAAGAATAAAAATCAGCGATGGGGTCTAACGCTTGCTAAGGCAGGGAACGCGCGTGTCCTAGCGGTTTTCCTCACAATTTCAGGGGTTTCGTCCCTCTGCGCTGGCTTCTGCGATTTATGTTATTCATATGCAATTTTCTGTGTTCCTCCACGATTTTCCCTTTAACCATTACCGGACTGCAGTAATTGAAATCCAAGCCCTGTTTGTGGCTGCCTATTCCTGTCAAGGTGTAGACCCGCTGCTACCACTAATCGTGCCGCTCTCCTGTCGCCGCAGGCCCTCACTCTGCCGTTGCTATGACAGCAGAGCTCTGTGAGGCGGTCAGGAGCCAATTTAATTGGCTCCTGACACCATGATCACGGTGATCCAATCTCGTTGCCAATCTTAAGTTTAAACACATCTCTTTTAACACAGTGCCCTAAATGTCCCCCTACAGCACGTCCCCTTGCCTTCCCGCTTTTCTTTACAATCAATCTGTGTACAGGCATGTCCTGCCTAGACCCACGCACTTTCACTCCCATTAAATCAATCGATGCTTTTTCGATCGAAACACACATAAGCAACCCTAGATTCTTGTAGAATTTATGTCAATTTTCCATCCTGTTTGATCGAGACCTCTGACAATATCTACTAAATTTTGTCATACCGGACCGATCGTTGACATGGTTTTGTGATCGATTCTCGATTCAACTGAATTATCCAATTGTCAGTTGGATAAAAAAATTGACAAGTGTATGTCCACCGTAAACCTTCTGAAAAAACATTTAAAGTGGACCTGAACTCTTGCACAGGTATGAAGGAAAACCTAGGGAAATGCACCCTGTATGTATTTAGAGAGTTAAGCCTGCCTAATTCCCCCTCATCTGTGATTGATCACAAGTGTAATTTGGTCTCTCAGCTGTGTCAGCTCAGGAAACTGCAGACCAGCTAATTTGTAAACACAGGATGTTAACCCTATGTCTGCTTCCATGAAAGCAGGAAGTAGAGACACTGCAGATTTATTGCAAGATTTCTATCCGCTGTAATAAAAAAAAAAAGTTTTTCTTGAAAGGTTATTAAAAAAAAACACAAAAATACACATTTTTAATAAAAAATAGAGATAAATATTTGTAAAAAAAAAACAAAACTAGGGGCGATTAGACCCCACCAACAGAGAGCTCTGTTGGTGGTGAGAAAAGGGGAGGGAATCACCTGTGTGCTGTGTTGTGCGGTCCTGCAGCTTGGCCTTAAAGCTGCAGTGGCCAATTATGCAAAACACAGCCTGGTCTTTAGGGGGGTTTAACACTGTGGTCCTCAAGTGGTTAAACAAGTGAAAGTTAGTAGCGATAGCTGATGATATCAAAGAGGGAGTTTTTTTTGTTTTGTTTTGCTTTGTTTTTTTTTTACAACTTAAAAACATAAAAACAATCCAGGGAAAAAACAGGAACAGTACTATAATATTCCTACAAGTTGATGAGTGCAGAAACTGCATACTTCATTGTGAATGTATAACATTGCTAAGAATATTTCTTTATGTTCTGCTAAATGGCTCACTTGCTTTTATAGACCAAAAATAAACTCTTCCGGTTTAACAAGTTTCTGTCAGTCAAGTGTTCACGGTAACTTTCAAGTCAACTTTCTGCACAAAAACAGCTTAGTGTTCTGAAAGTTGTCTTTGTGTCTTGGCTGCTGCTGCATGTAGTCTGTTGTATTGAGGTCACTGGAGCACCACAAGACAAAATCTTTTCCATAGTCTCCAATTAAATATTTTTGTTCCTTCAAATCTCTATTTAAGGGGTTCTGTGGTATCCTAAAAATCAAACAAGCTGACACTTACCTGGAGCTTCTTTCCCCCCCCTGCAGCTGTCAAGTCCCGCACCGTCCTCCGATCACTCTTTCCCCGCTGCCGGTCCTGGATTAATATTCGTCTAAACAGACAAGTAATGCTCACTCCCACTTGAGTCATCGCGAGCTTACTGCACAGGCACAGTACGAAGTTTTCTTATACTGCACTTGCGCAGTAAACTTCAGATGACACGCACGGGAGCAAGCGCGCGGCCGCACAGCAGCAGTGTAATCACTCGCATGATTACACCGGGACCGGCAGCGGGGAACGAGTGATCGGAGGAGGACGGCGCAGGATATTACCGCTGCAGGGGGCCGATAGAAGCCCCAGGTAAGTGTCAGCTTGTTTGATTCTTAGGATACCACAGAACCCCTTTAAAGGAAACCTGTGACTGGGGGGAAAAAAAAAGCATTTATATGTACCTGGGGCTTCCTTCAGGCTTTTGGCTTCCTCGCTGTCCACCCGGGCCACCTCGATCTTCCACTGGTCATCCAGATTTCTCTTCCAATCACCACCTGTCACCACGTATTGCGTGTGTGCGGCTCATCCCCACCCCCCTTGCCTGGAGCACCCTATGCTTGCACAGTAGAACTCTCCCAGCGATGGCAGCACAATGGGTGTGTGTGTGCACGGCCATGCTGCACAGTAAGTGACCAACTGGCAGCGACTGGAAGATTTAGTCGGACAGCTAGCAGAGGATCAAGGCAGCCCTAGAGGATGGCGAGGGCGCAAACGGCCTGAAGGGCAGGAGGAAGCCCTGGGTATGTATTAATTCTTTCCCTTTTTTTGTTTGTCCCAGGAACACAACGTCCAAGCTATTCATACCGTAGGATTTCCTGTGAGCCCACAAATATTGTAATTTAAAACAAATCTGTTAACTCAATCTGGATGCACGGATACATCCCGTTTGAGCCTCATGAACACAAACCGGACATACCGGTACGTCCTGTCAATCAGTGGCGAGGTTGATCACTGTTGATCATCGGGGATTAGTGAACGGGAACGTGTTTCCCTGAGCCAGTGAAAGTGCCTTGGAATAAATGAACTGGACTTTAATTAGAAGTCGTGTTCATTCATAAAAACTAAGTAAACAGTGGTGTGAAAAAATCAGACTTCCTGGTAACCCATGATAGTGTATAACGTCATCTTGTGGGCAAAAATAAAAATGTAAATAAAAGTAAATAAAAATCCTTTAAGAAAAAAAAGACTTATTAACCTCTCCTGCGTCCCCCACCACACCTGCACCACCCATGTTACACATCACACCCACATGTCCGATTAGACTTTCAATTGATAAACTTCCCAAAGTCGAAGATTAATTGATCGAATATGTTGGAGCAATATATATTTTATATTATATATATATATATATATATATATATATATATATATTTATATTAGTTAGCTTTAGTCCATTGTTAGGGCTGGGAAGGACAGCTGTTATACCAAACTGTAGGGGCTTTTTTACAAAGATTCTACAGGCAGTAGACCATCAGACCATTGACGAGAAACTAATTGCTAGCAGATGGTTAAGATGCCCATACTTCACTCAATTCTCCTGCTCAACTGTTCGAATCTATCATTTTATCAGATCGGGGAGAATCGATTGTTCCATGGTGCTAAATCGATGGAAAGTGACCAACATCTGGTCTAGTTGATCAATTTACTCGATCAGACAGGATGGAAAGAATTGGTAGATCGTAAAGGAATCGGATACTGTTCACAATTTTGATCGACACAGAATAATTTTTTGGTTTCAGAGCATGGAGGCACAACATCGATCAGCTTGATTAGTGAAGGAGGATCTCACTTTAGTGTGTGGCGCCACTAGTCTATTGACTTTCGATTGTCCCCTCTGTTGTTGTAATTCACTTGTTGGGAAATCAAATTCTTCATGGGCACCTTAAATGAATATCGAGGTGAAAATAAACTCATGAGATAAACAATTATTTATCCTCCTCCTGAAAACGACTTTTTTAGAGATTCCAGTTTTTGGGGTTTTTTTTATATTTAAATCTACTTTTTAAGATTTTACTGTTCCCTTGTCTCTGCTCAATGACACCTTCATTGACAAATGCCAGAGCTAAAATCCATGAACCACTGACCTTCTTTATTTCATCCCTACTCTGAAAAGCTGTTCTCTTCAGGAAAGAGTTTCATGGCTTTAATTCCCTATCAGTTAGGGTTACGCTATAGTCCGACCAGATCTCGACTGGACAGAAACTGTCACTTGCATAGCTGAATATTAACTCTTTCAGGCAGAGAAAGGAAAAAAAGGAACACAGCCCTAGTTATTTGTGTGCTTGGCACTGTACATACTCATGTCTATCTCATCATGTCACCTCGGTATTCCTTTAAGAGTTTATGATTTCCTCAGCTTTATATTTTTTTACACCCAAAGTTCCACCCTAAGGTCTGTGCAGATTTTTTTTCTTTTTTTGGTTTAATTTACATAGTATAAAAAATAGACAGTAAAAGGAGATATCTGCTGATAGCTAGTGGCAGCCCCCTGCTTTGGATCGGTTCCCTGTGTGCCAATCACCAGCTTGTGACGCACACACTGCTGGCAGTCGCTGAATAACAAGCGGAGTTGTAGCTGGGCATCCAGTGCTGAGGACCACCCGGTCTACATGCCGCCCTGCTGAGAAGAGACACTTCCACACTGTGCTGTGCTACAATGGAGGTGTAGTGGCCAGGAAGTTGACAGCTATGTTTTTGGCTAGATCACTTATCATTCTACTGAATGCATATGCTGGGAGGCTCAGGCTTTCCCTTAAACATAAGAAAATCATTGCTACCAGCATTAAAAGCGTAAACAAGGCATGTGGCTTATGCAGATGAAATGGTTTCGTTTCTCCTCGTTCCTGAAGCTTATCCTCAAAACGGACAGCCTGGATAATGCAAGCTTAGCGATTTCTGGCTTGTGTGGCGCGTATATCTATGTGCTGCTGGTGCACCAATGCCATGCTGGTGGTGTTTGGTAATCACTCTTCCCATTGTCTTTCTTGGTGGCCCTGATTAGCAGCTTTAAAGGACAACCCCGGGGAAACATCTTGAAACATACCATGCAGGAAAAGCAGTGTTGATACCGCTGCTCTACAATGGCTGCGTTTGAGGATGAACCTTAACGTCTTTGTGAGGTGGATCCTCTATCATAAGCTGGAAATTGCCTACAATGCTCATCAGATATAGCCAATGGCACCCTACCTGAACAGTTAGGAAGAGGATGGGATACTGTGGTTCTGTCATATATTGCCACTAGCTTTCCCTAAGGAACCAGGCGGATCAACTTTGCAGAGCGATGGGCGATTTCTTTGTGCTTCTACTTGCGCATGCTTAAAGCTGCTTACCTTTCCCTGCTGTGGCTTTGCTGCTTACCTTTCCCTGCTGCTGGTGGTGTTTGGTAATCACTCTTCCCATTGTCTTTCTTGGTGGCCCTGATTAGCAGCTTTAAAGGACAACCCCGGGGAAACATCTTGAAACATACCATGCAGGAAAAGCAGTGTTGATACCGCTGCTCTACAATGGCTGCGTTTGAGGATGAACCTTAACGTCTTTGTGAGGTGGATCCTCTATCATAAGCTGGAAATTGCCTACAATGCTCATCAGATATAGCCAATGGCACCCTACCTGAACAGTTAGGAAGAGGATGGGATACTGTGGTTCTGTCATATATTGCCACTAGCTTTCCCTAAGGAACCAGGCGGATCAACTTTGCAGAGCGATGGGCGATTTCTTTGTGCTTCTACTTGCGCATGCTTAAAGCTGCTTACCTTTCCCTGCTGTGGCTTTGCTGCTTACCTTTCCCTGCTGCGGCCTTGCTGCTTTCTATTCCCTGCCGCGGCCTTGCTGCCTACCATTCCCTGCCGCGGCCTTGCTGCCTACCATTCCCTGCCGCGGCCTTGCTGCCTACCATTCCCTGCCGCGGCCTTGCTGCCTACCATTCCCTGCCGCGGCCTTGCTGCCTACCATTCCCTGCCGCGGCCTTGCTGCCTACCATTCCCTGCCGCGGCCTTGCTGCCTACCATTCCCTGCCGCGGCCTTGCTGCCTACCATTCCCTGCCGCGGCCTTGCTGCCTACCATTCCCTGCCGCGGCCTTGCTGCCTACCATTCCCTGCCGCGGCCTTGCTGCCTACCATTCCCTGCCGCGGCCTTGCTGCCTACCATTCCCTGCCGCGGCCTTGCTGCCTACCATTCCCTGCCGCGGCCTTGCTGCCTACCATTCCCTGCCGCGGCCTTGCTGCCTACCATTCCCTGCCGCGGCCTTGCTGCCTACCATTCCCTGCCGCGGCCTTGCTGCTTTCTATTCCCTGCCGCGGCCTTGCTGCCTACCATTCCCTGCCGCGGCCTTGCTGCCTACCTGTCCCTGCCGCGGCCTTGCTGCCTACCTTTCCCTGCCGCGGCCTTGCTGCCTACCTTTCCCTGCCGCGGCCTTGCTGCCTACCTTTCCCTGCCGCGGCCTTGCTGCCTACCTTTCCCTGCCGCGGCCTTGCTGCCTACCTTTCCCTGCCGCGGCCTTGCTGCCTACCTTTCCCTGCCGCGGCCTTGCTGCCTACCTTTCCCTGCCGCGGCCTTGCTGCCTACCTTTCCCTGCCGCGGCCTTGCTGCCTACCTTTCCCTGCCGCGGCCTTGCTGCCTACCTTTCCCTGCCGCGGCCTTGCTGCCTACCTTTCCCTGCTGCGGCCTTGCTGCCTACCTTTCCCTGCCGCGGCCTTGCTGCCTACCTTTCCCTGCCGCGGCCTTGCTGCCTACCTTTCCCTGCCGCGGCCTTGCTGCCTACCTTTCCCTGCCGCGGCCTTGCTGCCTACCTTTCCCTGCCGCGGCCTTGCTGCCTACCATTTCCTGCCGCGGCCTTGCTGCCTACCATTCCCTGCCGCGGCCTTGCTGCCTACCATTCCCTGCCGCGGCCTTGCTGCCTACCATTCCCTGCTGCAGCCTTAGTTACCTTTTTGCCCGCTTGTCCTGGGTGATGACTCTATCAGGCACAGCATCCAGCGAGTCAACCTAAAGTGCCTGGTTTTTGAAAGCATCTTCATCCTACACTCTTTCAACGCAGGGGGGAGGTGTGCTAACTTCGGAGACGGGGCCAGTGGGGCTTTGCACAAATAAAATATCCAGAGTAGCATATCTTGAAGTTTCATCTCCATATAAGACATTACAGCAGCTCCATGGTTGCCAGATCACAAAAGATGTGCTTTATGGAGTTATTTTCAGGAAAATGTGAAGCTATGTAAATATTCTAAGCGGTAGCACTTTAGCAAAGTCTTTCAGTTAGCCTGGGTTTGGGTATATGTTTATAATGTCTCTGTTGGATTTAATAGTACACAGGTTTCTATGTCTCTGCAGGAACTAGCTCTTCGTAGTCAGATTCCAACCATGGAGCAAGATGGTGGAAGTCAGAACCCTGTGTGCTCATCGGGAATAACTCAGGAGCTTCGAACAATGACCATGAACAGCTCCGATCCTTTCCTCAACAGGTATGTAACCAGATGGCAGTTTTTCCCTGTTTTATTTGCATTCATTTCCCTGGAGAAATTGTTTGAGCACCTGGGGATGATGATTAGGCCCGGTACACAACTCTAGTTTTGATTGGCCAATTTTACCACTTCCATGTAGTATGAGAGCTTGCCTACACAATCTGTTCTTAGTATTCAAAATCGGTTCGACCTCATACCACATGGTGGTAAAAAATCAGTCAATTATTGGCCACTCAGAATTGGATATGTGTACCAGGCTTTAATGTAAAGCAGGGTATAGCTATGACACTTTATTCTGCAGTTGGTAGATAGATGACAAAGTTGTAGAAGCACCCAAAGGGCAACGTAAATATAATTATGAGATCCTAGTGATCAGGAGCCAATCAAAATTGCTCCTCACTCATTCCAGAAGGTGCCAGGGGTCAAAGTACACAAGAATGCTGGAGTAAAATTCTGCAATGTGTCAGAAACTCGCATTCATAGACAGCACATAGATTTTAATATGCATGGTCCTGAAGTGGTATAAGGAGCTTTTAATTACTTTTGAGTAGTGCTTACCCTTTTGCATGGATAGTAGAGAGGTGAGGCTTGAGAATGGGCCTGAGAACTCCTGATCTAGACAGGCCTAACCCGAGATGTGACCCCTGGCCTTCTCCGGTCTTCAGTATCACCTTGAGCGCTGGTACCACATGACCCTGGACACAGATTTTATCAGAAAAGGATCAATCAAGAGGTTGATCTGGCCATACATCAAGTGATCTATTTCCAGCTTTAGGCTAGACAACTAAATTGACCTTAAGGTGGCCACTAACGGTCCAATTTCTAGCGAAAAATCGTTCAAGCGATCAAAAATTCTGATCGGATTGGTTGTAAATAATCTCTGTTGATGGGCACAATCGATTACAAAAATAGTCGTCCGATTGGATTTTGGTCAAACCAAAACTTGGATTTTCTAGTTGGTTGTGATAGATAGGAAGCAAAGATTGGTTCGTTGATGGTGTAGTGAACAATTTTTCTTCCGATCAGAATTTTCTGATCGTTCAAACGATTTTTCGCTAGAAATTGGATCGTTAGTGGCCACCTTTAGGTTATGGTACTGACATTAGTCTGTGACTGTGGTAGGAGCAATAGATTGTAAGCCTGTCCGAGTGCTGGCTAGTGACAATTTTTCGGTGTACTTTGTGAAGCGTGGCAGAGAATGTGTCGGCGGTATGTAAATAGTCTCAACACTCCACATGCTCCAGTGTTGTCTTGTGCATTGCAGAAGAAAGTTCTTGTGTATTCTTGGCTTACATTTTCTTCTTCCTTTGCAGCGGCACGTATCACTCCAGAGATGAAAGCACGGACAGCGGATTAAGTATGAGTAGTTACAGTGTACCCAGGACTCCTGACGACTTCCTTAACAGTGTTGACGAGATGGACACAGGTCAGTTGACATACTGCATGGAAGTGTATGTAAATGTTTCCGCCTATTGTGCTGAACCTCTAGTACGATAAAGCATGAATACGATAGAGCTTCTCTGTTTAATAAGATTCTGGTCTTTACTAGGGTTGCCGCAGTCTACCGGTCTATCGTAGCGGCATCCTGGCCGCCCTCTTTCCCCAACCCTGCTCAGTCCGGCATAGTGGGCAGCGGCAGTATTTCAGTCTGCAGAGCAGCGTGAACTCGGCACTGACCACAGGAGTGGTGTGTCCCTGCCTGCTAGCGTGCGTTTACAGGCACCTATGCCTGGCTAGCCTATATTGGGGCACCTATGCCTGGCTAACCTATACTGGGGCACCTATGCCTGGCTAACCTATACTGGGGCACCTATGCCTGGCTAACCTATACTTGGGGGTACCTATGCCTGGATAACCTATATTGGGGCATCTATGTCTGGCTACCTATACTAGGGGCACCTATGCCTGGCTCAATACATTTTTGGTTAGTTATTTAAACAAACATGGTTCAGGACAGATACCCGATCTGGGATGGTGATACTTATTAGCTAATTCATGTTCCTCATGTCCCTTTTCCATTCCCCTTTTTTTTTCACCTATGCCTGGCTACTCATACCCGGGGGCACCTATGCCTGGCTTCCTATACTGGGGGCACCTATGCCTGGCTTCCTATACTGGGGGCACCTATGCCTGGCTATCTATACTGGGGACACCTATGCCTGGCTATCTATACTGGGGACACCTATGCCTGGCTATCTATACTGGGGACACCTATGCCTGGCTATCTATACTGGGGACACCTATGCCTGGCTATTTATACTGGGGCACCTATGCCTTGCTACTTATACTGGGGGCACCTATGCCTGTGTAATACCGTTATACCGCGGTATTTTTGGAGACGGCTTTGGTACCTTGAATATTTCGTACCGTTGCAATCCTACACTTTATTGTTCCATATAGTATTTGACCTACTCTTCTTTAAATCCACAGGTGAAGCTATCAACCAAAGTAGTATGCCCTCCCAACTTAACCGATTCCCTGACTATTTGGAAGCACTTCCAGGGACAAATGTGGACCTTGGTACTTTAGAGGGCGAGGCAATGAACGTCGAAGGTGAAGAACTAATGCCAAGCCTGCAGGAAGCTTTGAGCTCTGACATCCTAAACGACATGGAGTCTGTTCTGGCCGGCACCAAACTGGATAAAGAGAGCTTCCTCACATGGTTATAGGACATTCTAGAAGTTTCCTCATCTTACAAAAGAAGCTTCTAGCTCCTGAAGAGTGCCTAGAACCTTCAAAGCTGAACACTTGCTATGTGGCGGACTTTGGTGTTCCAGATGAACAAACTTTTAAAGACTTTTATCTCATTTTAGTATTTTTGTTTTCTTCACTCATTGCTGCTTTTATTGCTGACACATTTTTTTTTCACCATTGAGAGCCTAAGGTATCAACAATATTTTCAATGTCATAGCTGCCTCTTCAAGTTTTTTTTTTTTTTCCATTTTTTACGTCAGGAGATTTGGAACGGTTAAGCAACGCTTTAAACCATTGGCTATTCCAGTTTCCCACGAGTCAGATGTAAATATACTGCAGTATACTTTGTTTACCCCCCTCCTTTTTATACCCTCACCAAGGACAACATCCCCTCCTACTGTCTACCATACACTAGTATATTATATTTTTATTCTTTTTACTTTCAAGTCATCTGTCTCTGTGACAGATGCTCTGGCAATAAGGTTTAACCGGACCCTTTTTTAAGATTATTCCATGAATTGATTTTATTTTTATTTTATTTTTTTGTTTCTATTTTCAAAAGAACAATCAGATGCGGCAGATGCAAGATGGGATTGAGAAGTTTGTATTTAATGAGATCTCGTGAGTTGCTCTCGTGAGAGTATGGTTTAAAATATGTGCAGTCTTTTTATTGGGTCAGTGCAAGATGGTGTAGAAGAAATATGGAGTGTATTATGTACGTAGATCGTTGTCTTAGAATCTCTCTTTTTTATTTTCAGTGTTGACGGGATAGAGGAGGTGCGATTATAGTGCCAATATTTGCTCTTGGAAGTCTGGAATTGTTTTTATACTGTATGTGAGGTTTAGGGGGAAGTCAGGATAATTTTAGAATGTGGTATTATTAGCGGCAAATAGAATTAAGTATGATATAACGAACAAATCATTCCACCTACCTCTTGTCTGTATTTTTTTTTTTTTATTCCAAACGTGCCTTTAACACTAATTTCGAAGCTATAGTATATACTGTTGTTTGTATCGAGGGCTTATTGTATTTTTGTATTATCTTATCACCAGCCATTTGACAAACTGGGTTTTTAATCAGAAAAAAAGGTTATTTTTGGCCCTGAGAATTAAGACTATATAAATATATATAAATGCTTTATGAAATGAAGCAGTGACTGTCTTGGCATGTCTTTTAGATTTTTCTCTTTTTATTTTTTTTGTTTTGTTTTCAATTTTAATCGGTTTGAACCTTGAGAGGAGTGTTATTGCAATTGGACGGTCACCTTACCCATTTTTGTACATTAATATTAAATAATCATGTCTTACTGTACACGTAATTGTTTTTTTATTAGAAAATTAAACAATAGCTAATTGTATGTGTTGTCTTTGATTTTCAGATATTTACGTGATGAGATGTTTAGGTAGTTAAAATTAAAAACCTTTTCCAAAAAGTTTGTGAAAAGTTGGATTGTGATTCTTGTTTTTTATTTAACTGTTTAAAGGAATTTATTTTTGGTTTTCATATATATTTTTTTTAATTTGTTTTTCTACCAAAAGTAGATTGTTAAATTTGTTTTGTTTTGCCTGGTTTACCTGGAAGTTACTCAGTTTGAAAATATGTTTTAACCACTTCACCACTGAGGGGTTTTACCCCTTGAGCACCAGAGCAATTTTCACCTTTCAGCGCTCCTTCCATTCATTCGTCTATAACTTTATCATTACTTATCGCAATGAAATGAACTATATCTTTTTTTCACCACCAATTAGGCTTTCGTTAGGGGGGACATCATGCCAAGAATTATTTTATTCTAAATGTGTTTTAATGGAATAATAGGAAAAAATGTGGGGAAAAAATTATTATTTTCCAGTTTTCGGTCTTTATAGTTTTTAAATAATGCATGCTACTGTAATGAAAACCCATGAAATGTATTTGCCCGTTTGTCCCGGTTATAAAAACCGTTTAAATTATGTCCCTATCACAATGTTTGGCGCCAATATTTTTTGGGGGAAATAAAGGTGCATTTTTTTCAGTTTTGCGTCCATCCCTAATTACAAGCCCATAGTTTATAAAGTAACAGTGTTATACCCTCTTGACATTAATATTTAAAAAGTTCAGTCCCTAAGGTAACTATTTATGTATTTGTTTTATTGTATTTTTTTTTAATTACAAAAAAAAAGGGGAGTGTGGGAGGTAATGAGTTAATTTTTAATGTATAACTAATGTATTTGTATATGAAAAAGCTTTAGGGTGTAGTTTTACTATTTTGCCACAAGATGGCCACAGTGAGTTTTTGTTTATGCGACCTGCAAGCGTACAGGAAGTACGCTTGCAGGAAGTTCAGGGAGGCTGTGAAACTTTTTTTTTTTCACAATGATCGCGCTGCTTCTTGTAGAAGCAGCTGATCATTGCGGGGGGCTTTGATCAAGGGACGGGAAAGGTTTTTCCCGTTCATTGATCTCCGGGCGAGTGGGCGGCAGCGTGCGGGGGCGCGCGGACGAGTGAGCGGGAGCGCGGACAGCGGCGGGAGCGGCGTCAGGTGCGGATTTCTCCGTCCCTTGGTGGTAACAGGGTGGAAAAATGGACGGAGAAATCTGTACCGCTGGGGGTAAAGTAGTTAAAGGACAATTGAAGTGAGAAGAATGTGGAGGCTGACATATTTATTTTCCTTCAACAGTTGCCTGGCTATCCTGCGGATGCTCTGTCTCTAATACTTTTAGCCACAGACCCTGAACAAGCATGCAGCAGATCAGGTGTTTCTAACATTGTCAGATCTAACAAGATTAGCTGTATGCTTGTTTTTGGTGTTATTCAGACACTACTGCAGCCAAATAGACCAGCAGGGCTGCCAGGCAACTGGTATTCTTTAAAAGGAAATAAATATGGCAGCCTCCATATCCCTCTCACTTCAGTTGTGTTTTAATGTTGCACACTGACTTATTTAGCAATGCCTTCAAGCCAGCGTATTTATGCTATAGTATAATCGGCCAATTACTTGATAGTGGTACATACAATTATGCTGATACAGGTCAGGATCTTCAAATAATCGCATCAAGCTAAAAAAAGGACAAGAAAACGTGATCCACAGTGGTTGTTTTACTGTGGCATGCACATGTCTATTGGTGTCATATAGGATGGCTTGAGTATTTTTGTAAATGCTGATCTCATGGGATTCTCACAGCAGTCTTTTAATACAGTGCCACAAAGCAGAGGAAAAAGTCTGGCACTATAGTTTTTAATGTGCAACATTGGTGACACAAATATGCAGATATTGGTGAACATCAGCAGGATATGACACACTTGAGATAATCACAACACAAATGTCATACCGATAGTGTCTCTGGTGGTGCCTGTGTGCAGATGGGAGGCAGCAGGAGTGGGTGCTGTAGGGTGCACAGCCTAACGACCGTTTCGCATGGCGGACACCAAGCTTCTTCCAAGGTGGATGTGCAACCTCGGAAGTAGCTTGGTCTCCGCCATGCAAAACGGTCGTTAGGCCGTGCACCCTACAGCACCCACTCCTGCTGCCTCCCATCTGCACACAGGCACCACCAGAGACACTATCGGTATGACATTTGTGTTGTGATTATCTCAAGTGTGTCATATCCTGCTGATGTTCACCAATATCTGCATATTTGTGTCACCAATGTTGCACATTAAAAACTATAGTGCTGCTTTATGGTTCATAAAGACTTTTTCTTTTACAAGTCTTGAGCACATAGTTGTTTAGGTGTCCTTGCCAGCAACACCAGCGTTTGCCCCGAGTGCCCGCCAGCTCTCCCATACGCATTTTAATACAGTGCAAAGTTAATGCGACGGTTAATCAAATACTGCGACTGTTGTCCACTCCCCCACGCCCTAAGGCCTCTTTTCTATGGGCAGCTGAACTGCACGTTTGTCGGACTTTTTATCCTCCTGGCTGCAGGCCACAAACACTATTTAGCTGCAGTTACATGAAGCTGAATGACAACATTTGGTAACACCGCAGGTGTCACGTCTTTACACGTGGCAGCGTTACTCGGCGGGCAGAAACTCTCATGTTGCTCCTGAACACATGCTCAAATGCAACTCCATGTGTCGAGCGCTAGCAAGCACCTGGCCGGTGAACAGGAACAGCTGTCAGGCACCTTCAGCTGCTTGTGGAAGAGATGCCTTGCCATCTAGACCGGGCTACGGAGTAGGTGGTTTCAGAAAACTGAGGAGTAGGATGATTTTTGTACCGACTCCACAGCCCTGCATATAGATCAAGAGAGCCTTCAATAAATGTTGATTTTTGTTCATGAATGTCGGTAAATGTAGACTATTGTACTTCAAAAATGGAGACATAAGAAATTCAAAATGGAATTTGTTTGGAGAGTTATTCTGATGTTTCAGAGCAATGATGGCATGACTTTATTTAGATAAGTCTTGATTTATTTGTTCTAGAATAAAATGTTCATTGTTGTACATGGAAAAATAAGACATCCCTTGAAATTAAGCGTTAAAGAGGAACTCCAGCCTAAACAAACATACTGTCATTAAGTTACATTAGTTATGTTAATTAAAATAGGGGATATAATCTCTTGCCCATCCTGTTTTAAAAGAACAGGCACATGATTGATTACATGATGGCAGCCATCTTTTTGGTCGAAAGGAGGTGACAAGGAGCATGAGACACAGTTCCAACTGTCCTGAGCACCTCTCCCAGTTGCTAGGCAACGTGAATAACAACATAGGAAATCCCACCATGCTTTGCACGGCACCAGGGAAAAAAAGCTCGGGCAGTTTTCTTTGATGGGTGGAGCTTAGCTAAAAATGCAGCTAAAAATGATGCTTTGGTAAGAAAAACAAAGTTCTGATACTGTGAAACTGTTAAAGAAACACCAAGCCTTTTTCAGTCCTGCTGAGTAGATTTTTAGTCCGGAGGTTCACTTTAAGGGCTTTTACGTGCGCCAGTGATTTGAAAAGCTCTTGCTAATGTTTTACTATGTGTTTGTTCTCACTTGAGTGATCCGATTTAATCCCCTTGGTGTTATGATTCTTTCCGGATTTTAGGGTCTAAAAGCAGTGCAATTTTTTAGCATGCTTTTAGACCCCAAAGCCTAGAAATAATCACACTGCAGAGAGATCTGCAGCAGCTCAGCACTCACCTCCTTGGCATCCAGCACTGCAGTTCTCCCTCCGTCCTTCGCGAGGCGCTGTAACCCTATAGTGAGATTGCCAGCTGTCGTTATGACGACAGGTATCAGTCTCACCAAGGGGAAGCAGAGCCTCGGAGGGGAGGAGGAAGAATGGCGGCCGCCTTTGGGATCCCCCGGGAGGTGAGTAAAAACGCGTGCTGCGCGCATTGCTCTGCATAGACCCTCCCGGCAGCTACCACAATAACCGCTCCTAGCTTGTTTTTTTCCACCCCGAGCTGGACCGCTATGGCGGTAAAAAAAAAAACACCCATGGCATTACATTAGCAAGAGCTTTTCAAATCACTGGACAAATCACAGAGTGGACAAAAAACAGAGACGCTCTCTGTGTGGTTCCGCCTTTACCTCTAAACACAGACTATATTCTTCTTGGCATGGACTCAACAAGATGCTGATACCTCTACTGATGAATGTTTGCCCATGCTGGCATAATGGCAGCTCTAAGTTGGGTCAGACGCTTGGTGTTTCCAAGCGTTGAAGTGATCTTTCGACCTTGTCCCACAAATGCTCACCAGTACTGATGTCGGGACGGAGCTGGCCATGGAAGCGTGTTAAGCTCTGATTGATGTTCCTCAAACCTATTTGAGACCAATCGAGCATGGTGGCAAGGGCCCACAAGAAGCGTCTGTGACGCCTTTGTAATCTAGGCAATACCAATTACCGAATAAATCGCAAATGTCATGTGAGATCTGACCTACACAATCTATTCAGGAAATAATAAAAAACAAGCTTGGTATTACATTTTTAATCTAATTTTTAGAACTTCTTCAATTTCTAGGTGCTGAAAAGCTACTGTATTTTGTTGAGTATGAAACACCTGTAAGAAAACTTAATTGAATAAGGGCCCTAGAGTATACGTTCAAGGAATGCCAACTTTACTTGAAAAACTATATACAGCATATTCCATTCACAAATGTCATATTAAGTAATTTACCATTACTTTTTATTTTCAGACTGCAGCCAGGGCAGTATTTGGTGAAGTGTGAGCTGCTCATCTATAGTATAGAAAATGGTAACTATCTGGGTAGTATAGATTCTATACTACCCAGATAGTTACCATTTTCTATTCAGGTGCTCAGTCTACTCAGCTACAGTACCTCACATTGCAGTACGTCCCTGGTAAGATAGCAATGTGCATAAACCAAGCAATGTTATTTATATAAGATATGGAGGAGAAATCAAGTAAATTAAACTTCAGTTCAGATTTGCATTAAAGTGTACAAGAGACCTTATAAAAGAAAGATCTGATACTTACCTTGCTTCTTCCAGCCCCATAAGCGCCGCTGAGTCCCTCTCTGTCCTCCTGCGTGCCTCCGTTCAACCGCAATCAGCCCCGGTAACTGGCTAAGTCGTGTCAGTCTGGGTCATCTGTGCATGTGCAGAAAAACCCAACTGACGCGACTTAGCCAGTTACCGGGGCTGATCACGGCTAAACGTCAGACCGCGGGACGATGGCGAGGGACTCAGCGGCGCTTATGGGGCTGGAGGTAGCCCCGGGTAAGTATAAAATCTTTCTTTTATAACGTTTCTGGTTTCCTTTAAATACAGATTGTGTAACTTTCTGACCTAAGCTGGGGTTCCACTTTAAGCCATTTTGTTCTTTGTTTCGATGCCAAATTGCAATGTGTTTTTCGGTGTTATTGTGGAAACGTGGCACTATCAGATCCCGGCTGCTGTATTCTGTGCAGTCATGTATAGCACAGTGATGTGAGCTGGACAGGCTGTAACATGTATGGATTGATTACATCTTGCAGTCACTGCAAACAGACTGCGCTGAACTTTGTACTCCCTGCAGGTAGTCAGTGTGCGGGCGGCGTCTGTTTAGGCACAAGCCCCTGTGCTATTACTTTAACAAGCTGAATCTGTACACTGCTTATCAGAACCTATAAAGGTACATGCTGCTAATCTTATCTGCAGATCTTTCCAAGATAAGAGATTTTTTTGATGTGGATTTTATGAGCTCTCTATTCCGCACTCGGTAAGGAAAATAAAAAAATAGAGAACATAGTTACCATACTTTACCATATGTACTGATCAGTAGTGTGATGCTCATGTCTAGGAGAACTCATGGAGAAGCATGTGATCAGTTTGGTCAGGTGATAGATATGCAAGTCTTTGATTGGCTAGCCCTGATCATGTGTTAAAGCAAGATGTGGTCAAAGCAAATCAGAGCTTTGCAAATCTGTCAGCTGATCAAACAAATCGCGTTTCTCCATAAATCAGGCGACTTTGGCAGCCAATCAACCACCTAATTGAAAATTGTTGCTGCCAAGTGCAGGCCTGATCAACAATGCAACCAATTTCAGGCCAGAATTGGTTGTGTTAGCCGGTCGTGCCCTGGTGCAAGATGTCAGACCCGAAGTTGGTTGTGGCGGTACGGCAGCCGATATCGGAACGAGCGACAAAACATCCACCGCTGCCCCCCACCCTCATGTAAGCATTTATGCATTACCTGTCCTGTGCCAGCCTCCACGTAGTGTTTGTAACCTCCGGGCGGCTCTCTGTACACGCCTCTGGCGTCGGCGCACAGCGTCAGATGCTATGCGCCAGTGGCGAGCCGCATGGAGGCTGACACTGGACAGGTTATTATAAATGCACACACGAGGGAGGAGGGGGGCACATTTATACATTAGGGGGGCAGACGCGGCGGGCTCAGCCGATTCCCTGAAGATTTCGAGCTGGAATCGGCCTGCAGTATATGGGCAACTTTGGCGAAGAGACAAATTTATCTCTAATCAGATTCAATTAGAGATAAATTTGTCTTTGTCGAATCTGCCCATAATCGTCAGGTGTATGGGCACCTTAAGTTCTCCTAGGCTTGGTACACGCCATGCAATTTACCGTCAGACTGACAGGTTTCTGATTTATTTCCTGGTGGATTTTGTACAGTAGTGATGAGGAAAATTGGAAAAATGTTCGGAAACCTGATCGGACATGTCGGAAATTGATTTGACCTGTCTATCTGACAGGAAATTGCATGGTGTGTACTAGGTGTTATGCCTGGTACACATCATGCAATTTCCCATCAGATTGTGGATCAAATTGATATTTTTTTTGACAGGTTCAATCTAATTTCTAGTTGTTTTTCTGATCAGTTTTCCGATCACTTCTGTACAAAATCGATCGGAAATAAGATTGGACCTGTCAGAAATTGATTCGACCTGAAATTGCATGGTGTGTACCAGGCATTAGATATGTCCATCGCTGCTGATCTGCATGGAAACCACTGATAGGTGATGTAAATAACATTGATTATCTCTACAATAGCACTTGTTAATGGGATATATAATGGTTGCCATGGCCACATGACTTGCCCAAAAGATAGATTCCTCTCTGACATCTGATCAGAGTAGTATTGAGGCTCTACTCACACCTGCGTTTTCCAAGGAGTGATTTTTCCGCGATTTCACGTGGAAAAATCACTTAACACTGCGGCGATTTTGGCGCAATCGCGGTTTGCGCGTTTATAGCACTGAAACGTGATCGCCTGAAAATGGTGCAGGCTACGCGTTTGCGTTTGGCGGTTTTGGGGCGATTTGCGGCGATTAGCGTATATTGCCCAAGTAAGAACTGGCCCATAGGGTTTCATTACGCTAGCACTTTTAAAAAGCGCCAGCGTTTGAGCGTTTTGCCAAAATCGCAGCAAAATGCTCTTGTGTGAATGGGGCCTTATTCCTGCCACACACTGCAGATTAATCTCTTGAGGACCACAGTGTTAAACCCGCCGTCTAAAACAGTCTCCCTGCGGCACCCGCAAACCACGCCCCAAGGACCTTAAGCCGATCAACGTTAGGCGGTCCTGGGGCTGCCGCCGTGTCCACGTCCATCGGCTTGGTGCGGTCGGCAAGTGGTTAATAGATTTCAGTATGAAATCTATACAAAAATTTATATTCGATAGAGCCGTCAGCTAATACTGCCCCACCCGCCATTCCCCACCCTTTCCCCAGGGAACCTGCAGAGGCATACATGTAATAAAGGCACCCGGAAATTTGGGCGCAGGGAGAAGCTGAAAAATGGCTCACCCTGCTCCTACACCCTGTCCTGGCGGCGTTAATACTATTCTCCCTCCAGGTTGCCATTGACACTGGGAAAATAAGTAATTCGGTTTCCAGCTATTGTTGGTGGCCAAATTACACGGCTTTTATTGTAATTTGGTCTCAGTCTTTTGGCATCACCCAGATTACTGAGCGCTGCTATACATATAATTCAAATTACGGCCTGTGACGGCACCCAAATTTCCAGCGCCATTTTTGCCTGATTTCCCCTACAGAGTACTTGCCGGAGCGCACTCACCTGTCCGACTGGTGCGCTTCCTGCTGTGACCTTCCGCCTCCATTCCCAAACACCAGTGCTTGTTCTCCATGACCTGACTGCATGTAACTATTCTCGTAACATGCTGCTGGGTCACGGAGAACAGCTGCCATTGTTCGGGGATGAAGGCAGAACGACACAGACTGGAGGGAGCAAGCCAGCCGGTCAGGTGAGTGTTGTGTGCGCTCTGCTAGCGCGAGTACTCTCTGCAGGGTCCCTAGGGGTCACTATTGGCTGGGGGGAGACCTTGGTTCCCCATCACTGGCTATGGGGCCCTATGCAATTGACTACTGCCGTGCCCCCACCCTGCCTCTTTTAAGGGATCTTCCATCCAGTGCGATCAATAGTTTTGATCAATTTTGGTTTGAAATTGATTGATATTACAATCAGGCAGCCATGTAAGGGCATCTCTGGCAGATTCGATCAGAGTGCTCATATCTCCCGGAAATAATTGATGTATGGCACCACCATAATACAGATCTTGAAGGGAGACATGTATTATAGAATAAAAACTTTGATGGCTAGATGATTGGATGAGGGCAAAATGGCAAAATCTTGTGGAGTGTTCTCAACGTGCAATCTTAAGTACCTAATAAAAGTGACCCATGGAAGGGGAATGGTAAGATCGCCACAGGGTCATAGATGCTCAAGGCTTATTGCCTTGTGGGGGTGTAAAGGCTTATGTGTTTGGTTTGATCCCACTGAAGTTCTACAGTAACACAAAATGCTGAAAAACCTAAAGGGTATCTGAAGTGACAATAAAAAAAAAACTTGTTCAATTCGATTTCCTGGGCCCTGAATTCCCCATGCAACCACAACCATTTTTCAAGCAAGAGCACATTTTTTTTTTTACTGTACATAAACAGGTTCACAAACCTTGCATACCCAGTAATGGGAAGTTCACGTATCTGAGGGGCGTACGAGAGAAATTGCCGCTGGGAGACTTGGGCGCAGGATACAGCCGGTATATGGCTTATCCTGCTGCTACACAAGTCCTGGCAGCGTTAATTACTATTCCCCCTCCAGGTCTGCGTGAATGGTGGGAATGATATCATTCGGCTTCCAGCTATTGCAGGTGGCTGAAATACAGTGTTTTAAAAGTAACTTCAGCTCCGTCATCTGACAGCGCCGAAGTTACTCAATGTGCGCCGCTATAGCCGTAATTCCTATTATGGTCTATGGTGGTGCCCAAATCTGGATTCCTATTATTCGGCTGAGGGGGAGTATATTAGCACAAGAGCTTCCTTTTACTGGGCATGCACAGTCCACATGCCCTCATTCAGGGCCCCAGAGAACAACTGGAACGTCATGAGTAAAAATGATGGGACCCTGGAGACGCAAGCTTGCTATAGTGTTAGCTGGAGTTCAGCAAAGTGCTAAAACCTGGGCTGTGGAGTCAGTACAAAAATCTCCAGGCACCCAAAATTGTCTGTGACGACTCCGCCTTTGCAGAGCTATGGAATGGGTACAAAAATCCGGCTCCTAAGTTTATGAAACCACTGAATCCAGGTACCCAAAATTTCTCTGACTCCTTGACTAAGACTCCACAGCACTGGCTAAAACACTGGAATAGCGCCCCAGTGTGGACCACTATCCCTCAGAGGGACTCACAATCTAATCTCTGACATAGGAGGGATGATTACAGTTATGCAAATGTTTCTGAGATGATGCAAATTCATGCACATTTTTATGCAAATATATGCAGCTTGAAAATGGACCAATCAATTTAAACCTGGCTATAAAGGGGTTGGTCTGTTTTCAAACTGCATACATTTGCATAAAATATTGCATCTCATTGATCATCCCTAGAAGCTGTATGTCCATCATAGTGTAGGACAGTGATGGCTAACCTTGGCACTCCAGCTGTGGTGGAACTAAAAGTCCCATGAGGCAGTGCAATACTCTGACAGCTCTAAGCATAACTCGGGGAGGCAGAGGCATGATGGGATTTGTAGTTTTGTCACAGCTGGAGTGCCAAGATTAGTCATCACTGGTCTAGGACCAATTTTAAAGAGGAACTCCAGTGAAAATAATGTAATAAAAAAAGTGCTTCATTTTTACCATAATTATGTATAAATGATTTAGTCAGTGTTTGCTCATTGTAAAATCTTTCCTCTCCCAGATTCACATTCTGACATGTATTACATGGTGACATTTTTACTGTGGGCAGGTTATGTAGCTGTTTCTAGCTGTTCTGGCCTTGCAGACAGTTGTAAACAGCCATTTCCTGTCTGTGAACATTGTTACATTGTGGCAGTTTGCCCAGAGTACCGTACGGTACCAGAGCCTCTTGTGGGAGGGGTTTCAGCACAAAATCAGTCATACAGCGCCCCCTGATGGTCTGTTTGTGAAAATCATTATATTTCTCATGTAAAAGGGGGTATCAGCTACTGATTGGGATAAAGTTAAATTCTTGGTCGGAGTTTCTCTTTAAGGGGGAAGCCAATTAACTTATCTACATGTTTTTGGGATGTGGGAGGAAACCAGAGGGCCCGGTGGAATTCCACATAGACACAAGAATATAGGGTCATTTGCCTTCTTAAAACTTGCGATAATTCCGTTTTAATTAAGCAACTGTGTTTTCCCATAATGCACCACTACTTAATATGCTAATTATCTCTTTGCACCCCCTATAGCCAGGATTACATCCAGAATCGCTAGTGTTGGGCCTATAGCTTAGGGAGAACAGGGAAGCTCTGTATTGGAAGATACTTCTGTTAATATATGGTCCAGCAGCTATGGGTCTGTATTTTCTAAAATCTTACATGAGGACACATTGATAATGCAAATCATGCATGAGGGAGCAAGGAAGGTTTCTCATATGCATGACCTAGGGAGGCGCCACCTTGTCACCACTCTTTATGAATATGAAATACTCTCAAAAACACACAGAGAAATCTGAAGGCTTGATTTCATGCAAAGGCCATGAAGGTCTGGGCCTAGGGCAGCTGCTGTCTAAGGAGGTGTCTGGACATAGAGGAGGCAGCAGATAGAAAAGGTAATGTGTGGAGTCTGCACATAGGGGACTACATATAGAAAAGGGGATCTACTGTATATATGAAAGAAAGAGGATGCTCTACATGGATGTACACGTGGAAGAGGGGGCTGCACCTGGAAAGGTGGGGCGGTTGCTGCAAATAAAAGGAAAGCCACAAGAAACTTGGCCTAGGGGTAGAAAAATATAAATATGGCTTTGAGTAAGCTGAGCTCCTGATGCTGTTGGGGGATTTTCCATCGTCTACTGCCTTGAAGCTTCATTGTGTACTAATGCATGGCTCACTATGGTTTCTGGTTTGATTGGCTGATGATGGATTTGTTTGGTAAAGTGGAGCATCTATACAAAGACCGTGCATAAGGTACCATGGGGGTTGATTCTCTAAATGATGTTAAAATTTCATGCGTTGTGCAACTCGCGATGCGTATATTATGCATGGTGCGCTGCTTCTCTAATGCTATGGAAATAACGTGCACATTGTATGCATAACACGAGCTACCGAGCTACAGTATGAGTGCAATGTACATTACATTGGTTGCATAAGCACCAGTAAAACTGCCATGTGCACGGCAAATTTACCGAGATTTTATGAATCAACCCCCATGTGAGGGAAAGAGAAAATCAAACTTTGACCTTCCATATACCATATATACTCGAATACAAGTAGACCATGTGTATAAGTCGACTCCACTATTCAACCCTCTTAAAGTGAACCTCCAGACTAAAAATCGACTCAGCAGCACTGAAAAGGCTTGGTGTTTCTATAACAGTTTCACAGCATCAGAACTTTGTTTCTCTTTTACAAGCCTCATTTTTAGCTGCACAGAAGAAAACTGCCCGGGCATTTTTCCCCTGATGCTGTGCAAAGCATGATGGGATTTCTGATGTTGTTGTTCTCGTTCTGCTGTTTTAGTGCAATATTTTTTTTTTTACATTTTGAATTTGACATTTGAAGCCTAGTGTGTGCAGCTGGGAGGGGTTATCAGGACACAGGACAGTTGGAACTGTGTCTCATGCTCCCTGTCACCCACTTTCAACCAAAAAGATGGCTGCCCCCATGACAAAGATGGCAGCCCCCATGAATCACAAACATTTGCCTGTTCTTTTAAAACAGGGTGGGTAAAAAATTATTTTACCTATCTATTCTAATTAACAGAACTAATGTAACTTAATGACAGTATGTTTGTTTAGGCTGAAGTTCCCCTTTAAGCTGGAATTTTTTATTGACTCAAGTACAAGTCTACCCAGCAAAGTTAATGGCTGCAGTTAGGGCTCAGGAGGGGTTAATTACTGAACTGCATACGGTATTGCAGCCATTAACCCCTCCTGTCCCTTAAGTGCAGCCAATACCTCCTCCAGGGGCCCAAGTGCTGCAATTATTCACTCACTTTTATGCAGCCCAGTATTTCCCCCCTGCCCCTTTCCTTGGTAATTGTTGTGGCCAGGACTTTCAGGCCTGTGTTTCCTTGTCATTTCCTTTCCTCACAGTGTAACTTACCACTGGGTAAATTGCTGCAAATGGTAATGTCACTATTTGTACACACATAACTCAGTGTGCTCAATGTTGCCCATGACTTGTGTATAAGTCGACCCCTATACTTTTATGAAGTGAATCAGACCTAAATTTCTAGACTTGTACTTGAGTATATACAGTACATAAATGCAAGAGAGCCACACATTCACTGTAGACCAAGTCCACTTTTATTCAGGCTAGGTGCGCACTTAGTTGAAACGCTAGCGTTGCGGAAAACGCTGTTTGTGCCGCTAATGAAAGTCTGTGGGACGCAGGAAAAATTGCATATGCGTTTTATATGTGTGCGTTTTCAAAAACGCTGTTTTTTTTTGCATAGTATGCAGAAGCGCATCAAAAAAGCAAATAATGAAAGTCAATGGAAACACAATGGTATGCTTTTTTCATTCATTTTCCATGCGTTTCTGTAAAAAAAAAACAGTTTTGTGATGTATTTCCGGTTCCTGTTGTCTTCCTATTAATTTGCAATTGTAAAACGCATGAAAAACGCATACAAAACACACGCGTTTTGTATATGCAAACCGCAAATGCATTATAACGCACGCAAAACTCTAGAAAACCGCATCTACGGTAAAAAACCGTTAATGCAAATGCCCTAAAAACGCACAAAAGAAGCACACAAAAAAATCTGCACATGACATAAAACGCGGCCTTTCATGTTATGTTATGTGTGCACCACCCTCAAAGATCATGACACAATTCCATTCCATAGACCAACGATTCGTTTCTGGGCCCCGTGGGGTCCCCGTTGTCAAGGTAACAATACAGAACGGTGACATCGCCATTCTGTGCCATTACCTTGACAAAGGGGGGCCCTGAAACAAATCGTTGGTCTATGGAATGGAATTGTGTCACAATCATTGAATAAAAGTGGACTTGGTCTACAGTGAGTGTGCAGATCTCTTGGATTCATGTGGATTGCTCTGGTCCTGCACCTTCCAAGTGGTGTGCGATTCTTCTTCTGTATGTGGATTTCCATATATATAAGGTAAACTCACAAACTGCAGGCTTCATCGGCCACTAGAATAGAGAGGAAGAAACACCTACCTGTGACCACTAGGCAGTGTTATGTCAAGTTCTTGTCCTTATATAGGTAGGCCTTGGGGCTACTAGACCTGAAATTCCAGCTTTACAGGATAACTTTACTGAACTTTGTTGCTTAGGTTTACTGTGATAAGCTGTGCAGAGACCAGAGCAACAATGCAGAAACCAGAGTTCCAATGCAGAGACCAGAGCCCCAATGCAGAGAACAGAGCAACAATGCAGAAACCAAAGGCCTAATGCATAGACCAGAGCCCTAATGCAAAGAACAGCACACCAATGCAGAGACCAGAGTTCCAATGCGGAGACCAGAGTCCCAATGCAGAGATCAGAGCATCAATGCAGAGACCAGAGTCCCAATGCATAGACCAGAGACCTAATGCAGAGAACACCAGCACACCAATGCAGAGACCAGAGTTCCAATGCAGAGACCAGAGTCCCAATGCAGAGACCAGAGCCCTAATGGAGAGAATAGCAGCACACCAATGCAGAGACCAGAGTTCCAATACAGAGACCAGAGTTCCAATGCAGAGACCAGAGCCCCAATGCAGAGACCAGAGCCCCAATGCAGAGACCAGAGCACCAATGCAGAGAACAGCAGCACACCAATGCAGAGACTAGAGTTCCAATCCAGAGACCAGAGTTCCAATACAGAGACCAGAGTTTCAATGCAGAGACCAGAGCCTTAATGCAGAGAACAGCAGCACACCAATGCAGAGACCAGAGTTCCAATGTAGAGACCAGAGTTCCAATACAGAGACCAGAGTTCCAATGCAGAGACCAGAGCCCCAATGCAGAGACCAGAGCCCCAATGCAGAGACCAGAGCACCAATGCAGAGAACTTAGCACCAATGCAGAAACCAGAGGCCTAATGCAGAGACCACAGCACCAGTGCAGAGACTAGAGCCCCAATGCAGAGATCAGACAGCACTCCATTAACCAGTAATATTGCCCACTTGAGCCATAGTGAAACATGGACATTACCTTTATTTATAACTGAAAGCAACTGATACAGTGAAAAGGGGCCCTAAGGCTTCCAGTTCCAAAGAGATCTAGTCAGAACTGGAATGAATCATTGTAAGAAGAAAATAGTGAGCTTCTGAGAGGAACTGACGGCGAGGTAAGTATGTAATATCCATATTGCAATGCAATTAAAAGTCTATGTGACATTCACAGTGCAACGTTATAGTTGTATTGTAACATGTAGCGTTATGGTAATGCACTGCTGCAGCCTAAATGCACACGTTACCAGGTACAGGAAAACATACTTTTCATTGACTGTATGCTTTCCTGTACCTACCTAACCTTTTCAGGACCATAGGATTACACCCCCCAGGCTATTTTTTACAATTTAGGCCACTGCAGCTTTAAGGGCTCACTGCAGAGCCGTACAGCTCAGCACACAAGTGATTTCCCCCCCCCCCCTTTTTTTTCTGCCCGCCAACTGAGCTTTCTGTTGGTGGGTTCTCATTGCTGCAGGGATGTTTGTTTATTTTTTTTATTAGTTTTTTTTTTCCAATAAATGTTTCTAATTTTTAAATTTATTTTTTGCTATCCCCGCCCTCCCCCCGCTAACCAATGACAGTGATCGGCTGTCATAGGCATCAGTCTATTGCCTGCAGAGGGGACAGCCGGCTAAATGTACATCGCTGCGATCGCTGCTGGGAGACTGATGACAGAGCAGAGCTCCATCATTCAAGCGGAGATGCCAATACACGCAATCTCCTGCCAACCACGCCCCTAGGACGTGACGCTAATCGGCGTTAGGCGGTCCTGGGGGAGCCACCGCGTTCACACCAATCGGCGTGGCGCGGTCGTATAGAGGTTAACCCTCCTGGCGGTTTGTCAAAATCCGCCAGGGGGCAGCAAAGCCATAAAAAAAAATTATTTTCATGTAGTGAGACAAGGTCTTGCTACATGATAGCCTCTGCTCAGCGGCATCCCCCCAGACCCTCAAAGAACAGGATCTCCTGGAGGGCTTCCCCCGTGACGTCAAAGGGGACTTCGATCCACCCCACAGCGCTGCCTGGCACTGATTGGCCAGGCAGCGCACGGGGTCTGGGGGGGGGGGGGCGGCTGTGGCGCGACAGATAGCGGCGGATCGGCGGATAGCGGCGGCGATCGGATTGAACACGCAGCTAGCAAAGTGCTAGCTGCGTGTAGCAAAAAAAAAATTATGCAAATCGGCCCAGCTAGGCCTGAGCGGTGCCTTCCGGCGGCATAGCCCGAGCTCAGCTCGGGCTTACCGCCAGGAAGGTTAATGCAACAGTAACGCAGCGTTAATTTGCGTTACCAATTTTTTTTGCGTTGTAACTTTACAAAGCAACGTCCTACTGTGAACTTGCCTGACTTTAGCCGCTTGCTTGTTTCAGGTGTGTGATTCAGATACTACTGATGCATGACAGATCAGCAGAGCTGCCAGGAAACTGGTATTGTATTGTAAACACATATGGCAGCATCCCTTTCACTTCAGGTGTCCTTTAAGGTGAGAGGGTGCAATAGAAAGTGCTGCCTTTACCAACTCTGCCACTAGCTGAAGATTAAAATAGTAACATGCAACATTTTCTATTTCTATGTATAGCCTGTGATTATGCATGTAAATGAACACAAGCATATTTTGTTATTAATTATAAAGGCGTTTTTTGCTGAGTAGCGCAGCGCTGTAATTGTGCTTTCCTGTTTTGCCTGTTATTTGATTCTCTGTAGGTGTGATGTCGGGTGTGGTGGAAAGACAAACAGAGGAGGCAAGCTGCAGTTTATACAGGCATTACCGCCAAATCTCACAAAGACACACCTATCAATCACTCAAACAGCTGGAGATCGCCCAGCAGCCAGGCCAATTCTCAGTCACCACACACTAACAATGCTTCTTCATGCGTAGTTATGAGTAGTTATGAAACGTGACCGGTGTGATCATGTGACTGATATGTTGGCCTAGGATTGGCCGGTCATCAACACTTCCTACACAGGAAGCATAATTGATCGTCTGATCATAACAAGCCAATTAGTGAACCAAGCACTATTTTTAGCACCCAGGGCATCTCAATAACATTAAAATGCATACCAACAATGTGTTTTATTACTAAAAAAAAAAAATTATAGTGTACCTCTTCTTTTCACATTTAAATGTTTATTAGAGGCTTTTATTGTTCTACTTCCAAATCCTACTGTCCTCAGAAAGAGTAGGCAGATAAGGACTGCTGTACATAGCAGTAGCAATGAGCAAACAAAAGCTTTTATGGGGGGTGGGGTAGATAAGAAACTGTACATGAAACAGTTTAACCATTTCTGCCAATGGGATGTGGGCCTCACACCTGCAGCAGCAGCTGCTACAGCCGCAGGGGCACGATGGGCACTTCCCTGCAGCTTGGGCAGCTGTGTGGGGGCGATCGTGCGGGCGCATGCCCACGATCGCGATGTTGCAGGGGGGGTTGGCTGAGCCAATCCATTCTCGTCCGCCGTGGATAAACACTGTTTTTGTTCAAAAACAGTGTTTATTCTTAAATAGAACCGCCGCGCTTTCTCCCGCCACCGATTTCCACCGCTTACCGCAGCCGATTGTTAGATTTATGAATGGGAACAAAGTTCACATTCATTAATCTCCCCGCAGGCCACCGTGATTGCAGGCATCCATTGATGCCTGTGTCCCTTCCCTAGTTACAATGTAGCAACACATTGCTTCCTATAGCGCTCAATGGAAACATCTTGTGACCAAATCGTAAAATTACACCTACTATGTTTAGGGAATAAAAAAATATAATATGTATGTCAAGAGCGCATATTATTGTTAATTTATGGGCTAAAAATTTGTGATGGATGTAAAACTGAAAAAATGCACCTTTATTTCCAAATAAAATATTGGCACCATACATTATACTAGGGATATCATTTTAATGGTGCAATAACCGGAACAAATGGGCAAATAAAATGTGTGGATTTTAATTACAGTAGCGTGTATTCCATTTTCTTATTATTATTCCCATTAAAATGCATTTAGAATAAAATCATTCTTAACATAATGTACCCCCAAAGTGGTGGTGGAAAAAACAAGGTATAGATCATTTCTTTGTGATAAGTAGTGATAAAGTTAATGGGGAATGACAGGGAGGAGCGCTGAAATGTGAAAATTCCTCTCATTCATAAGGTGAAAAATACCCGTGGGCTGAAATAGTTAATCACTTGAGGACCGCAGTGTTAAACCCCCCTAAAGACCGGGCCATTTTTCAACAAATATGCCACTGCATTAAGGCCTCCCTGCAGGGCCGCACAACTCAGCACACAAGTGATTAACCCCATCTTTTCTCCCCACCAACAGAGCTTTCTGTTGGTGGGGTCTGATCCCTGCTAGGATGTTTATTTATTTTTTCTATAAATATTTTCCTTATGTATTTATTTTTTCAAAAACCCTCCCTCCCCCAGCCAGCCAATAGCGGCGATCGGCTGTCTTAGGCTTCAGCCTATGGAAGCCGATCGCTCTCCTTTGTCCCAGTACAGCTCTGCCATAGATCGCAGCGCTGCACCTAGCAAATAGACGGCGGTTTTGCCGTCTAACAGTCTCCTAGCGGTGATCGCCGCTGGGAGACTGAAGGCAGAGCGGAGCTCCGTCATCCAAGCGGGGATGCGCACGCATCGGCGCCCGCAATCCCCTGCAAACCACTGCCCCAGAACTTTACGCCGATCTGCGTTAGGCGGTCCTGGGGATGCTGCCGTGACCACGGCCATCGGCGTGACGCGATTGGCATGTGGTTAATAAGTCACACTTGATTACCTTCATATCTAGAGTACTGGTTAAGAACACCGCCTTTGACATGGGAGACCAGAGTTCGAATCCTGGCTAGGTCAAGTACCTATTCAGTAAGGAGTTCAAGGCAAGACTCCCTAACACTGCAGGGTGGCCTCCTGAGCGCGTCCCAGTGGCTGCAGCTCTTGAGCGCTTTGAGTCCGACAGGAGAAAAGCGCTATATAAATGTTCGGATTATCGGATTATCTTTCTCTAGATAAATAAGGGCAGAGGGAAGTGGAGGGGGGAAGTAGCAGCTTCTACAAAATGGGACAAACTGCTGAAAAATAAAGCTGGTTGAATCCCTTTAATGCTCACTTCCTGAACTAGAGGAACTTTACTAAATATAACTTAATGATTGAAATTTGCTTATTTTTTCACAATATTACTTTAGAAGTTATTTAGTCAGTGTTTGCCTACTATGAAATCTTCGCTCACCATGATTTACATTCTGGCAGCATCTTAACTGCTGGCAGGTTTTCAATGTTTGTTTACCTTCTCATGTCGAGTCTGTAGTTACTGTTAACCCTATGTAACAGAATACCTCAGCAGCAAGGTAATGAGGAAAAGGGGTGGGGCCAAATCGGTTTGGGGTTGTTTTTTTTTACATGTAAACATTGCTGCTTTTTGTATCACTAACAGTGCTGCTTTTTGTATCACTAACTTATTTATAGGTTATTTTCTGTTATTATGGTGATGGCAAAGTCTATCAAATGGTTAAATCTCCTGGAAAGATCAAGCTAGGGTGCTAGGCCTGGTTTAACCTCCTGAGCGATAATCCCGAGCTGAGCTCGGGGTATGTCGCGCAGGAGGATTTCTCAGGCCCCGCTGGGCCGATTTGCATAATTTTTTTTTTGTTACACGCAGCTAGCACTTTGCTAGCTGCGTGTAACTTCCGATCGCCGCCGCTCGCCGCCGATCCGCCGCTACCCGCCGTTCCGCGCAGCCCCCCCCCCCCTCCCCAACCCCTTGCGCAGCCTGGCCAATCAGTGCCAGGCAGCGCTGAGGGGTGGATCGGAACTCCCTATGACGTCATGACGTCGGTGACGTCATCCCGCCCCGTCGCCATGGCGACCAGGGAAGCCCAGCAGGAAATCCCGTTCTGAACGGGATTTCCTGCTTACTCTGATCGCCGAAGGCGATCGGAGTGGGTGGGGGGATGCCGCTGCGCTGCGGCTATCATGAAGCGAGCCCTGGGCTCGCTACATGATTTAAAAAATAAAAAAATTTAAAAAATAGTGCTGCGCCACCTCCTGGGCGATATAATTGTATCGCCCAGAGGGTTAAAATACGGATTATTTAATTGCAGCTACCGCCGATCGCACCGCTCTCCTATAGCAGTAGCCCACTCACTGTGCCGTCGATATGACAGCAGAGCTCCATGAGCCGGTCAGGAGGTAATTTCATTGCCTCCTGACCCTGTGATCACTGTGAGTCAATCGGCTCACAGTGATCACAGGGTCAAGAGCCAATGAAATCAGCTCAGTATGGAGGTGCTGGATTTCGGAAAGGAGAGGTGGCTGAATAGGACACCTGAGGGACGCCAAAAGATGAAAAATGGGGTCTGCAGGGGGTGAGTATTATGTTCATACCTTTATTTTGCAGGTTTGTGTCAGGTCATTTGTCCTTTAAGTGATCTACATTTCTATAGCTGCCATACTTAGTACCTTGTGCAATCACGTAATAGCTGTTTGTTATTGGAGATGTCAGTAAAAGGAGGCTGGAGGGGACAGCTCTTCTGCGTGGCTTCACAGTTTATTCCAGGTAACTAGTTCCCTGTAAAGTATCGTACAATGTGAACTTCAGTATATACCCTAATCCCTTTACAGGCTTACGTATTTCAGTAAAAACAATATGTGTGTCTGTCACATTCTCAGCATTTTAGGCGGTGTTGTTCTCAGTGTCCTCACAGCCATAGGATCCATTTCAGAAAAACAGTATGATCTCATTATAGTAAACTCCAAGGGCCCAGGAAAAGTGGTTTACTATATCAAAAGTTTACAATATCAGAAATTGTCCTAGAAATGCCCCAGCATGCCCTGGTACATTCTCTGCTGCAAGGGAGCAACTCTGTCTTCCCATTGGAGGTACAGGGCAAGCACTTGCACATTTGGTGGACAACAAGGTCAAGTATACCTTAGGCCCGGTTCACATTGGCATTATTTTGCGGACCGCAGTCGGACCGCATACCGCGGAAACAGAACGGACGAGAAAGGGTCCAATGTTTATCAATGGATCTGTACGCACTCGTCCGTTCCTCCGCATCCAGATGCGGATTGCGGTCCGGTCTGCGGTCCGGATTTTTCCAACCTGCGCCGTTTTTCCTGACCGGGACCTCCGTCCACCACCGCCGGAACGGATCCAGACAAATTACCCAGCACAACAGGAACCAATGAAAAACGGAAGTGCACAGCACACTTCCGGATGAAAGCCGGTCGTCCTACCCCAATTCCTGTGGGGTTTGTATGGTACAGGCAGCCATCTGGACAGCGAAACGCATGTGCCCAGCGCCGGACAGCCCCCAGCCTCTCTCAGAAGTACCCGGGAGGCCAGGGAATACTCCACCGAGGACCCGGCCGTCCAGGCGCAGCCCCGCGGGACAAGGGGCACACAGACCACTGGATCCATGGTCCACTCAGCAGTCTCTCTCTCCAAGGATGATGTCCACACAGCAGGCTCTCTCCAAAAATGACCCCAGCGCTTTTCCAGACCTTCCAGAATCCAGACCCCTCTTTGAAGACGGAAACGGATCCAAATCCGCATGCAGAACGGAAGTAAATCCGGATGCAAACTGAAAGTGAACTGACTGGATCCGGATGGCAAACGGATGTTCTCAGAACGGACCGGACCCGTGCCACCGGTCAGTATTTGCAGAAAATGCAAGTGTGAACCGACACTTAGGGCTGCATAGCCAGGCTGGACAAACCGCTGGTACTGTATCCAGGGCTCCTTCAAAACTGAAGCAATCGGTAAATAGAGGCAGCCACTCACTTCCTGCACTTCCTGTGAGTGGCTCCGATACCTCCGCAGGTGGAACTCGCAGCACGTGTTCTGCAACGCTTTCTGCTCACACTTGAGCCAATCATAAAGCATCTCTTCAAAATGCAGCCAATCATAATAAGCCACTTGCATCTGTAATGCTAGTGGCTTAGATACTCTCACAGGCGGGACTTAGCACTTTCCTCTCCACCCAAACTTTTACTCTACCTGAGTTTATTATACCGAGATTATACTGTAGCACTAGAGATCAGTTTTATATACGGAAGTCTAAAAGAATAAGCAGATGTGTAGGGAATATCTGAAGCTTGACCTTCTCTGCCTCTCCACTATTACAGAGCGCATCAGCTGATACGAGGTTCCTTATGGATAAACAAGCTTCAATCAACCCTCAGGACTGATTACCAAGGGTCAAGGTAAAAGTACCATCAGATGGAGTGCTAGAAGATGCCAAAAGAGACCTCATGATGATATTCCATACCAATACCATCATTCAAACCAATGACCCAGTATATGGAACCAGTGCCGGGACAAGGTCCTTCAGCACTAGAGGCTGAAATTCCAAGATGTGTCCTCCAAATTGTGCCCACCTCAGTATAGTTTAGATTCCACATGTACCCCTAGTATTAGATTCCCCCCATCCACCCCAATATAGGTAGTCAGATTTGCCACCAAGTATTAGGTAGGGTCCCCCCCAGTAATAGCCAGATGTGCCTCCAGTATAAGGTAGCTTTCTCCAGTAATAGCCTGATGTGCCCCCAGTATTAGGTAGCCTCCTCCAGTAATAGCCTGATGTGCCCCCAGTATTGGGTAGGGCTCCCCCCCAGTAATAGCCAGATGTTCCCCCTAGTATAAGGTAGCCTTCTCCATTAATAGCACGATGTGCCCCCAGTATACGGTAGCCTTCTCCAGTAATCGCCAGATGTGCCCCAGTATTAGGTAGCCTCCTCCAGTAATAGCCAGATGTGCCATCAGTATTAGGCAGCCTCCTCCAATAATAGCCAGATGTGCCCCCAGTATTAGGTAGCCTCCTCCAGTTATAGACAGAAGTGCTCACAGTATTAGATAGCCTCCTCCAGTAATAGCCTGATGTGTCCCCAGTATTAGGTAGGGTTCCCCCCAGTAATAGCCAGATGTGCCCCCAGTATTAGGTAGCCTCCTCCAGTAATAGCCAGATGTGCCCCCAGTATTAGGTACCCTTCTCCAGTAATAGCCAGATGTGCCCCCAGTATTAGGTAGGGTCCCCCCCCAGTAATAGCCAGATGTGCCCCCAGTATTAGGTAGCCTCCTCCAGTAATAGACTGAAGTGCTCCCAGTATTAGGTAGCCTCCTCCAGTAATAGCCAGATGTGCCCACAGTATAACGTACCCTCCTCCAGTAATAGCCAGATGTGCCCCCAGTATTAAGTAGGGTACCCCCCCAGTAATAGCCTGATGTGTCCCCAGTATTAGGTAGCCTTCTCCAGTAATAGCCAGATGTGCCCCCAGTATTAGGTACCCTCCTCCAGTAATAGCAAGATGTGTCCCCAGTATTAGGTAGTCTCCTCCAGTAATAGCCAGATGTGTCCCCAGTATTAGGTAGCCTCCTCCAGTAATAGCCAGATGTGTTCCCAGTATTAGGTAGCCTCCTCCAGTAATAGCCAGATGTGCTCCCAGTATTAGGTAGCCTCCTCCAGTAATAGCCAGATGTGCTCCCAGTATTATGGCCCATACTCACGGGCTAAAATTGTCGCCGTGAGTATTAGGCGCAACACGGGCGCGCACCCCAAACCGTCGCTCGCCGCTGCTGTCGCCAGGCGATTGGCGCGGTCAATCGCCTGGCGACAGTTGCCGCCGCAACTGTCGCTAGTCCGCGTGGGTATGCGGACTAGCGACAGCAACCAGCAGGGAATACCCTGAGCTTCCGGCGGGGGGAGGAACATCAGCGACAGCTTCCTTCGCATCAGTTGCCAGGTCCCTCCGCCGTGTATGCGGAGGGACCTGGCGACGAGCTGTCACCGGCCTGTCGTGCACACGCTCCCGTGTGCTAGCGACAGGCCACAAATGTAGCCCGTGAGTATGGGCCATTAGGTAGCCTTCTCCAGTAATAGCCAGATGTGTCCCCAGTATTAGGTAGCCTCCTCCAGTGATAGCCAGATGTGCTCCCAGTATTAGGTATCCTCCTCCAGTAATAGCCAGATGTGCTCCTAGTATTAGGTAGCCTCCTCCAGTAATAGCCAGATGTGCCCCCTATATTTTGTTATATATACATAAAAGACACCTCTTATCTCGGTACAGATGCTGAGAGCTGTGATTACACGATTTGGTACTCTGGAGGAAAAGTTAATGGGGTGGAGGTCTCCAGGTACTCTGCTACTGCTCTGCTTTGTCACGTCACCAACATTTGATTGTGTGAGAAAGTAAGTGGCATAATTAAGTGCTCTCTCCTTGTAGTGCTAGAGTCCAAGGTTTGAACAAACTCCATGACAGATCTGTATGGAGTTTGTAAGTTCATGTTTTTGTATGCTTCCCTGCACATCCCTTAAGCATAAGTCAGATTTCTTGATGATGATGATGATGTTATCCATTCAGTTGTGTCCGAATCTTGGCGATTCTATGGGTTAGCTCTCTCCATGCTGTCCGATCTTGTACCATTTCTGCCAGTCAGGGCCGGGCCGAGGCATAGGCTGGAGAGGCTCCAGCCTCAGGGCGCAGTGTAGGAGGGGGCGCACAATTCATTCAGCTGTCATTCCTAATTGTGTATGAAGCAGAAAGAAATAAGAAAAAGGGATACATAGCAGTGACTGCAAGCCAGATAACTAGATATTAAGGTGTTGGGGAGGTTGTGGGCCCTGTGGCCCTCTTAGTCTAATAGCAATCAGTGTGTGACAGCTGGGGTGGGAGGGATAGAGGGGCGCACTTTGGTGTCTCAGCCTTGGGTGCCGGAGGACCTTGTCCCGCCTCTGCTGCCAGTTGCCTTTATCTCAATCCTGTGTCAGCTTTGATGGTATCAAGCCAACGTGTTCTCTGGCGGCCTTGTCACCTTTAGGCGCCGGCTAGGTAATTTGTAAAGTCTGCTAGACATCGCTGGAGGCGCGGTAAGTATATAAAAAGCCCCAAAACCAGCCAAAAGCACTGTCCCTGTCATCCCCTTCAGGCATGCCCGTTAGTTGAGACTTCCGGTTGCCTCAGTACCGGATAACTGGACTTTGCTGTAATAATAATAAGTCAACGGGATCGTTCACAGTTTTAATGCAAATTTCGTATGCAAGAAAAGAAAACTTAAAAGGTAAAAAGGGACTAGAGCGGGCAAAGCTGTATAGACGCAAGTATCCTACGGAGTACCACTGAAGTGGTAAGTGTGTTTGCCGGAGGGGGTCCTAATTGCCATAGGACCCTCGGAATGTGAGTGGATCTTACTGTAACTGTGAAGTTTTTATTTGGAATAAAAAGGATTCTTTTAATACATCCACTGAGAGTATCCCTCTTTTTTCCTGTGCACAGAGTTGGCACATACAGGTTGGAAGTGACAAGAGGGATCTCTGGAGGTGGAACGCTTGCTACAATTGCCTTAAAGTGGATCCGAGATGAACTTTTACTCATTGCATAATTGTGTTCCCTTCATATTGTTTATAGGGCATTCCTCAAGCCAAATAAGTTTTTTGTTTTGTTGTAATACTCTAATTCCCTATAAACTAAACAAGACTCGCCCACAGCTTTTCACAGTGCCTTGGCAGTAGCAAGGGCTTATGTGAGCTCAGTCTGGGAAGGAGGAGGAGGAGGAGGTTACTAGCCAGAGATTTCAGAGGCAAGGAGGAGGAGGAGAGGGGACTGAATTTGCACACAGGAATGCTGATAGCATCTCCAGCCCTCAGCATGTGACAAACAGAACATGGCTGCCTTCATTGTATCACAGGAATAAATAATCATAAACTGTTGAAGCTGTTTGCAGCTAGATATGCTGTGTAAACTATCTCAACTTTAGATAAGATATAAAGACAAGTTACTTGTTATAGTTAGTTTTTCATCTCGGATCCGCTTTAACATTGCTGGAACACCTAGCGCTGTGTCATCTATTAGACAACATTTATTCGTGGAGTGGAAGGACATTCTTGCTGACACGGCAGCGGTGTTTGTTTGATATTCCAGCTTCTACAATCTGGGGCACCTCTACAATTACTACAAAAGAAAACTTTTGCCAGTGCAGCATAATTTTGCACACTGTGTGCTTTTTTCATTAACTATAATAAGCTACTGTGGAAAAAATTGTGTTTAAACCCGGCCATACATAGGGCTCTATTCATAAAAGCTTACCGCAAGTTTTCCGCTCAAAACAGCGGATTTTCCCGTCCATTTAGCAAAGTGGGCATTCATAAAAGCTGTTCCCGCATGAAAATCTACAATCCCCCAGCAGAGCGAGAAATTTCCGCCTTCTCTAGTGTTTTTCTAGATTTATCTAGAAAAAAGTAGCAAAATGGCCATTCATAAAGATTAGAGGAAGCGGTATGTGGACGGGAAATACCGCTTCCTCTGATTTTGCGGATTACATACAAGTGAATGGGACAGACCTCCCAGAGAGAGCAGTGCACGGAGGGACTCTGCCGGCTGAAGTGTTTCCGCATGCCTTCCGACAGCTTACGCCAGCTTTCAGCGGGAGATCTCCGCTCTTGCATAGCAGCTGGCAAGATTTTTATGAATTACCACCCAGAAGTCTAAAATACCGCTGCGGTATTTTCCCTCCAGGAGTTTTTTCGCCACAAATGTTTTATGAATAGAGCCCATAGTCTCTGCAAAAGCTTGTGCGGAAAAAGCTGAATTGACAGGTGTGAACCCACCCTCGATGTAAATTGAGTGAATCATTCAGTGTGCTCTGTAAACGTCCTGCAGTATGCAGTGGCGCTATAAACGGTATCATACTCATCAGTAAGTATAATTCCACTTCACACTGTTCATAAATAAGACAATAAAATCCTCAGGTGTTTTAGAACATTAAAATAAAAAGCTCTTTTCCATTCCTAGAACTGAAGACAGCAGCGCGACTCGTCTCGTCTTGGTGGGGTGCCCCCGGGCCGCTCAGCTCAGCCAATTATACGGCAGGCTGTTAATTTGGAAACATCTAAGGGAGCAGCATAACAATCGTAGCTCAGGTCCAGGCAAGTCGGCGCGCACAACATCCTGCAGCGCAGCGAGTCCAGCATCTCCCTCTGCTACCCTAACACCTACCCACAGGAAGCGCTGCCACAGGTAGGAGTCTACGTCTATTAAATCAGCTTAACTGGCACTGATGTGGACAAATTGTGCGCAGATTAAGCAGTTTGTTTTATGAGCCTGGAAACTTGCTTTGGTGCCTTTGTAGTGTCAGTGTGGGGGAAAAAGTGAAAACATAATCCATCATTTGTCCCGTGCGATTAGATCTCTGCAAGGAAATAATAGGTTTTGGGATTTGTTTTAATATGGTGGATAACAGTGAATTGCGAGCTGCGGCAGGCAGGTAGTTTACATCCTTAGCTTTGCATTCATAGAGGAATTGGAGAAGACTCTGAATCAGACAGTAAGTTATGGTTTACAGAAAACTCCCAAAAAATTTTTAGGAGAAAAAAAAAAAGGTAACCCACTGTTGAATCTGTTAGAAACGGGAGTAGTCAATGAGATGTTAATTATTACAAAATGTATGCAAATAAGCAAATACATAGTGTACTGTTAAGGGCCTCTGACACAGGAGATTGGGGTTTGTATCCAGGGACGGATCTAGGGGGGGGCAGACCGGTCTCTTGCCCCAGGCGCAGTTTGTTGAATTCTTAATAAGGCGGCAAAATATGGATGGGGAATGGCAGTTTAGGCGCCAAAACCTGACCTTTAGGCACCAAAACTGGATGGGGAATGGCAGTTTAGGCGCCAAAACCTGACCTTGCCCTAGGCGCAACTTGGTCTAGATCCGTCCCTGTTTGTATATCGGCTCTGCCTGTTCAGTAAGCCAGCACCTATTCAGTGAGGAGAACTTGGGCAAGTCTCCCTAACACTGCTACTGCCTATAAAGCGCACCCTAGTGGCTGCAGCTCTGGCACTTTGAGTCCACCAGGAGAAAAGCGTGATATAAATGTTATTTATCTTGTCTGCATGCTGGTTTAATTCCTTCCTTACCAGTAGTCTTTGGCTACTTAAAGAGACACTGAAGCGAAAAAAATAATAATTATGATATAATGAATTGGTTGTGTAGTACGGATAATTACTAGAACATTTGTAGCAAAAAAAATATTCTCATATTTTTATTTTCAGTTATATAGTGTTTTTTATAACATTGCAGCATTCTCTAATATTTGCAGTTTACACACTACACAGAATTCTAAATGATTTTACAGAGCAGGCTAGTGAACTTTTGACCTGTCCTCTGCAGAAGAAAAAACAATACAGTGCCAGACACTTGAGATAATAAGCTTCAGAAGACAGAGCTCTCTGAGACTTTGAAAGTCGTGGAGCTCAGTGGCTCTTTTGCATAGATATTATGGAGTTTCTTAACTCTTTCTGTACTGGAAACAATATTAGACTTATGTCTCTGCTCCCAATGTTTTGTTTCTTAGCTGTACTACACATACAAATCATTATATCATAATTTTTTTTTCCGCTTCAGTGTCTCTTTAACCTCCCTAGCGGTATTGACGGATATACACGTCCATACAAAACATGCTGTGAATAGTATTGACATGCATACACGTCAATACTCTCCTGCACTGTATACTAGACCCTTGCTATACTAGACCCATTTTGGAAAGTTACAGGAAAAAAAGTTATGAAAATTAATTGGATCACTTTTTGCACAAAAATCTTGGGGAAATTGAACCCCAGGGAGGACCAGAGACTTTTTGGTTAAGAAACGGGGCAAATCGATGTCACACCACATGGACTTGTCTCGCCATTCGCACTGCTCTCCCGTTGCTACAGCCCATTCACTCTGCTGTGTTTATGACAGCAGATCTCCATAAATAGCTCAGGAGCCAATCAGAAGCTTTTAGGCCTTGTTCACATCTAAAATTGAAATCGCTCTAGCCGTGGTTTGCGATTTTGAGAGTGATTTCCCCCCCCCCCTCCTGGCGCTTAACTGCGTGCTACAATGTGTGTGTAAAGCACTTTTCAAAGCGCTTTTTTTTCACTTCCTGACACAAGTCAGGAAGTGAACTCTTTGAGCCGGAAAAGAAGACAAGACAAATAACATTTACTGTATATTGCGCTTTTCTCTTGGCGGACTCAAAGCGCCAGAGCTGCAGCCACTAGGACACGCTCTGTAGGCAGTAGCAGTGTTAGGGAGACTTGCCCAAGGTCTCCTACTGAATAGGTGCTGGCTTACTGAACAGGCAGAGCCGAGATTCGAACTCAGGTTGCCTGTGTCAGAAGCAAAGAATGAATACAATGTTTTTATTCTTAAAAGCGCGAACCCAATCGTCTCACAAAGCGATTTTTGCGAGTGTTTTGCATTCTTCCTATACCATCCATTGTAGCAAAATCGCCCTAAAAATGGTACAGGCAGCGCTTGGAAATGAACCGCTCAGATGTGAACACCCTCATGGGGGATCATTGGACAAGCGCTTTTAGGGCTATTTTGAAAATCGCCGGCATTTAAAAAAAAAACGCAAAATGCCCTAGGTGTGAACAAGCCCTCAAAGGAGACATGAAGTGAGAGGGAGATGGAGGCTGCCATATTTATTTCCTTTTCAACAATGCACTTTTCCTGGCTGCCTTGCTGATCCTCTGCCTCTAATACGTGTAGCCATAGACCCTGAACAAGCCTGCAGATCAGCTGTTTGACTGGATCTGCCACATGCTTGTTTCAGGTGTACGATTCCCTACTGATGCCAGAAAGGGCTGCTGCGCACTATGGCCTCGATTCACAACCCCGTGATAAATGCTACCACGGCCGTGATAAACGTAGCACTCGGGTTATTAGCGCGTGAACGGGAAAGGTAATGCGCGCAAACCTTTACTATTACGTGCGCAAACCTCTAATGCGAAGCGTTTTTTGTTACAGAAGCTGTTTAGTTACAGCTGTACTGTAACGAAAAATAACAAACACTACACCAAAACGCTCCAAAGATCGCTAGGCATGATTTGAAAATTGCTAGACACATCACTTCAAAAAGCGCAAAGCATTTCCGATTACGCTGGGGCTTTTTGGTGTGCATTGGCCCAAAGATCAGCAGAACAGGCAGTCTCCTCTCTCACTTCAGGTGTCCTTAACCCTTTTGCAGCCTATTTATTCAGTGGCTTGCAAGTGCTCCAGGCCAATTTATTTTAGCACATTTTTTTTTATTCCTTATTTGTTGCATTTCCTTGCTTCTAATTAGTACTGCTGTAATGTTGTGTGGCCCAATGGAGTCAAACGGAGGAGCTCCCAGCAGGATACACACTTGTTTTAAGACACTTTTTTTACTGTGGAAGCGGACTGTGACCCATGAAACGTGTTATCTACCGAGTGTCTGATTGTCCATTTAATAAACTTGTTTACCTAATGTGGCTTGACCTTCGTGTTATTAGTAAGCCAGTCTTATTTCATCTTATTATATGTATGAATATATATATATATATATATATATATATATATATATATATACACACACACACACACATATATACAGTGGGATGCAAAAGTTTGGGCAACCTTGTTAATTGTCATGATTTTCCTGTATAAATCGTTGGTTGTTACGATAATGTCCGTTAAATATATCATATAGGAGACACACACAGTGATATTTGAGAAGTGAAATGAAGTTTATTGGATTTGCAGAAAGTGTGCAATAATAGTTTAAACAAAACTATGCAGGTGCATAAATGTGGGCACCAAAAAAAATTAATGAAATCAATATTTAGTAGATCCTCCTTTTGCAGAAATTACAGCCTCTAAACACTTCCTGTAAGTTCCAATGAGAGTCTGGATTCTGGTTGAAGGTATTTTGGACCATTCCTCTTTACAAAACATCTCTAGTTCATTCAGGTTTTATGGCTTCCAAGCATGGGCAGCTCTCTTTAACTCACACCACAGATTTTCAATTATATTCAGGTCTGGGGACTGAGATGGCCATTCCAGAACACTGTACTTGTTCCTCTGCATGAATGCCTCTGAGGATTTTGAGCAGTGTTTAGGGTCGTTGTCTTATTGAAAGATCCAGCCTTGGCGCACCTTCAGCTTTGTCACTGATTCCTAGACATTGGTCTCCAGAATCTGCTGATACTGAGTGGAATCCATGCGTCCCTCAACTTTGACAAAATTCCCAGTCCCTGCACTGGGCACACAGCTCCACAGCATGATGGAACCACCACCACATTTTTACTCTAGGTAACAGGTGTTTTTCTTGGAATGCTGTGTTGTTTTTCCTCCATGCATAACGCCACCTTTTATGCTCAAATAACTCAATTTTAGTTTGATCAGTCCACAGCACCTTATTCCAAAATGAAGCTGGCTTGTCCAAATTTGCTTTAGCATACCTCAAGCGTCTCTGTTTGTGCTGTGGGAGGACGCATACAGAGGCGTATCTAGAGGGGTACAGGCATGGCTCATGCCATAGCATCATGGGCGCCATGTCTGCTCCTGTGCTGCGCTGCTTGTCTGCCCCCGTGCCTCCCCATTATTCAGACCTTTAGATCAGATTAGTTGTGTTATCTGGGGAACATGGCTACTTCATTTATGTATTTAGGGCGCACTTGGCTTAGTGTTAGAAAAGAGGACAGAGAGGGAATAAGAAGAGATATTTTCAAAAAAGTAACTGCAGCAATATCTCAAGCAAAAAAACAGGCAACCATAGCACATGTACGTGAGAAATAATGCTTTGTTTAGAGGAGAAGGGGGCTCTGACCAGGGTTGGGGGGCACAATTTCAGTGTTTGCCATATGCTCCATATTACCCAAATACGCCCCTGGACGCATACACACAGTGTAAAGTGCGCCAAATGGTTGAACAGTGCACAGTGACTCCATCTGCAGCAAGAAGATGTTGTAGGTCTTTGGTGCTGGTCTGTGGGTTGACTCTGACTGTTCTCACCATGTGTCGTTTCTGTGTATCCGAGATGTTTCTTGGTCTGCCACTTCAAGCCTGAACTTGAACTGAGCCTGTGGTCTTCCATTTCCTCAATATGTTCCTAACTGTGAAAACAGACAGCTGAAATCTCTGAGACAGCTTTCTGTATCCTTCCCCTAACCATGATGGTGAACAATCTTTGTCTTCAGGTCATTTGAGAGTTGTTTTGAGACCCACATGTTGCCACTTTTCAGAGAAAATTAAGAGGAGGGAAACGTACAAATGACCCCCTTAAAGAGAACCCGAGGTGGGTTTTAAGAATCCTACTGGACACAGAGGCTGGTTCTGCATACAATGTTCAGCCTCTGTTTCTATACAGTGCCCCCCCCCCCAGGTCCCCCCTGCGCTCTGCTGTCCCCCCCCCCCCCCCCCCCCAAAAAAAATGGAGTGTGTCGCTAGCAGGCTGTTTACTTCCAGGCTGTCACTTACTGCTGCTCCCCCGCCTCCTCTATAGCGCCGCTCCCTCCAATCAGCTTACGGAAGCGGGGAGGGAAGGGACGCAGGCGGGGAGCGTCGCAATAGAGGAGGCAGGGGAGCAATGAAAATCTGCAGCAGCTCTCCCTAGTCTGTCTATTTGCAGCAGGCACACGAGTGAGTGTCATAGCCAGCGAGCCTGCCTTATATAGGGGGGGGGGGGGGGGCTCCTGGACTTAGTGTAGCCTGAATGGCTACAATGTGCCTGCTGACTGTGATGCAGAGGATCAAAGTTGACCCTCATAGTGCATTATGGGGCAAATCGAACTTCCGCAAAAGTTCGCCTGGTCCAGGCGAGCGCGAACCACCAAAATTTCGCCTGGAACCGTTCGCTACATCTCTAAGCGGTGGTAAAAGACAGCCTGGTTGTAAGCAGCCTGCTAGCGACACGCTGCATATCGTTAGCATGGCGGGTTTTTTTTTGGGGGGGGGACAGCAGAGCACAGGGGGGACCTGGGGGGGGGGGGACAGCAGAGCACAGGGGGGACCTGGGGGGGGGGACAGCAGAGCACAGGGGGGACCTGGGGGGGGGGGCACGGTATAGCAACAAAGACTGGTCATTATATGCAGAACCAGCCTCTGTGTCCTAATAGGATTCTTAAAACCCACCTCGCGTTCTCTTTAAATACTCTTTTTCATAGTTGTATTCACCTGTGTATGTAGGTCAGGGGTCACTGAGCTTACCAAGGCAATTTGAGTTCCAATAATTACTTCTAAAGGTTTTGGAATCAATAAAATTACATCAGTGCCCATAAATGTATGCACCTGCCTAATTTTATTTATACAATTATTGCACAATTTGTGTAAATTCAATAAACTTAATTTCACTTCTCAAATATCACTGTGTGTGTCTCCTATATGATATACTTAACTGACATGTTTTATAGTAACAACCAAAGATTTTTACAGGAAAATCATGACGATTCACAAATATGCCCAAACTTTCACATCCTACTGTATATATATATATATATATATTTTTTTTTTTTTTTTGGGTGCCTCCTCCCTCCAGCTGCTGTAATGTGTATTTATGACCACTTGTCACTAGGGGGCAGTGTGAGACAATAACTGAGGACTTCTGCTTTCAGTTTCTATATTATCTGCTAGCAGAGAGACATCAAAGCATTCCAAGAATTTACAGCACAACGAGTTCTACCGACTGAGGTCAAAAGCAGCTCACTTGTCTCAAACGAGATAACTGTATTGAAGCTGCTAATGGGGTAAAACCATGCACATGCTGTATACAAACAAGGGGGTTCCTGCCCTGAAAGCCTGAGGCTGGGAGGACACTTGTTTGAAGCATGTGCGTTTCCTAGGGGTGGGGGAAATACATGCAAAATTGCACATAATTAAAGGGCTGCATTGCAGAATGGGCTGCATTGCAGAATGCAGCTGTCTGCCATTTGCACTGTAAGGGCCTATTTCCACTGGGTGCCGCGGCTGTTTCCAAATAAGACATGGCACCCGTGCTGCTGCGTAGCTGCTATAGCCATACCATGTGTGGCCATAGGGATACGGTTACGCACTCAGAGCAGGGACAAGGTCCTCCAGCACCCAAGGCTGAGACACCAAAGTGCGCCCCTCCATCCCTCCCACCCCAGCCATCACACACTGATTGCTATTAGACTAAGAGGGCCACAGGGCCCACAACCTCCCCAACACCTTAATATCTAGTTATCTGGCTTGCAGTCACTGCTATGTATCCCCTTTTCTTATTTCTTTCTGCTTCATACACAATTAGGAATGACAGCTGCATGAATTGTGCGCCCCCTCCTACACTGCGCCCTGAGGCTGGAGCCTCTCCAGCCTACGCCTCAGCCCGGCCCTGTACGCACTACAGAGAACTGCAGCATGCCGTCCAGCATCGCTTCGGCCAGCGATACAGATGGCATGCTGGTGTCTGATAAGGCAGCGTTTCCCCATCCGGCACAGATGCGGGGGAAGGAAGCAGGAAATTTGGGCGCATGAGGCAGGTGGACAAAAAGGGCGCCGCCATTCACTCCCATAATAAATATCGTTTAAATCGGCGCCCAACAGGAAAAAAGGGCGCCGGAGAAAAATAACGTTTTAAAAGCGGCGCCCGGAGACTTTTAATGTTTTATAACTGTTTCTCATGATTACACATTATTTAATGATTTATAATTTTTAAAACATTATTTTTAAACGAAAAACAGTACAATTTTTTTTAAAACATTACTTTTAAACGAAAAACCGTACTATTTTTTTTTTTTTTTTTTTTTTTTTTCATTTTTAAACGAAAAACCGCACCATATTTTTTTAAAACGTTATTAATTCTTATCACAGGGGGGTCTTAGGTTTAGGCACCAACAGGGGGGTCTTAGGTTTAGGCACCAACAGGGGGGTCTTAGGGTTAGGCACCAACAGGGGGGTCTTAGGGTTAGGCACCAACAGGGGGGTCTTAGGGTTAGGCACCACCAGGGGGGTCTTAGGTTTAGGCACCAACAGGGGGGTCTTAGGGTTAGGCACCAACAGGGGGGTCTTAGGGTTAGGCACCAACAGGGGGGTCTTAGGGTTAGGCACCACCAGGGGGGTCTTAGGGTTAGGCACCAACAGGGGGGTCTTAGGGTTAGGCACCAACAGGGGGGTCTAGGGGTTAGGGATAGGTACAGGGAGGGTTTTGTGTGAGAGTAGGGTTAGGTATAGCTTTAGTAAAATTCTTATTAATGTTTTATAAAACGTTATTATAAATTTCAATTTTTAAACAGGGAAGATTAACGTTTTTAAAATTGCCGATTTTATACACATTATTTAATGATTTATAACTTTATAAAACATTATTTTTAAACGAAATATAACACAATTTTTTTTAAACGTTATTCATGATTATCTTTTAAAACCCTGCGCCCTTTTTTCCCGACGCCCTTTTTTAACTTACGCGCGGGGGAAACCCTGCGTATTCAGCTATAGTGGAAATGGCCCTTCAAAACTCACAACATGTAGCTTCCTTCCGCATACCGAATGCAAATCACAAGCGGATCGCATACAATGCTTTCCTATGGTGGAAACGCATTCATTTTTAAATATAATAACTATGATACTGTATTTTTTCTCCATTAAAGGACAACTGTAGGGAGGCTGCCATGTTTTCTTTTTCCCTTTGTGCAATACCGGTTGCCTAGCTGTGTTGTTGATCCTCTGCCTCTAATACTTTTAAGCATGGACTCTGAACAAGCATGCAGCAGATCAGGTGTTTCTGACATTATTGTCACATCTGACAAGATTAGCTGCATGCTTGTTTCTGGTGTTATTCAGACACTACTGCAGCCAAATAGATCAGCAGGGCTGCCGGGCAACTGGTATTGCTTAAAGAAAGCATCTAGCAAATTTTCAATCATAGAAACCACCTACCTCCTGTTCTTTAAGTAGTTCCTTGTTGGATCGCAATCTCCTTTGCCGCCCGAAATCGTTCCTTTTACCACAAATCGGGCCGGTAACATCCCCATGCCCCAGAAGTAATGGTTCCCATAAACATTTCATATATGTGGAACGCTAGCGCAGTTGGATCCCATTGCGTACACTGGCGTCCTGCAAGCCAGCACGTCGCATGCATGGATTAGCTGTGCAGTGAGAGCACACGATGTTAGGCGGAAGCTGAAGGGAGGGTTTAGTAAGCGGCGGCTGAAGGGAGGGTTTTATGGGCGGAGGCTGAAGGGAGGGTTTCATGGGCGGAGGCTGAAGGAAGGGTTTGGTAGGAGGCGGCTGAAGGGAGGGTTTGGTAGGCGGCAGGGGAAGGGAGGGTTTGGTAGGTGGCGGCTGAAGGGAGGGTTTCATGGGCAGAGGCTGAAGCGGGGGGTTTGGCTTGCTCAAATGTTTGCCTGATGATTCCTTTAAGGGGGAATAAATATGGCAGCCTCTATATACTTCTCACTACAGTTGTCCTTTAAGGGCTGGCCTGGTTCACACTTGCTTAAAACCGTACCCATTTGGAAAATTTTTAAGCTTCGCTTAGCACAGGAAGCGGATCCTAGCTTAAAAATAGGATCCACCTCCAAATAAAATGGATCTGCTTGCCGCGTTACAGTGAGCGGAACGGAAAGTCTGAACTTTGCACATTTTCCGGGACCAGCCTATGAGAACAAACAGTATCTCTTGTGACTCCATACTGCTGACTCCTCCTCTCAGTCCCGTGGCACAGATCAGGGCTGGGTAGAAGCATGGGGATCCCCATAGCGTTGCAAAAGACCAATGGGAATCCTCAGCAACGGAGGATTCTCATTGGTTCATAGTAGACCAATAAAAATCCCCCCTGTTGCTAGTAAGGATTGGTCTATTGTCTCCTATGTGGAATCCCATGCCCCTACCAGCCTTCAAGCTGTGTACCGAGGAACCAAGTGGCAGCAGAACATGTGAGTGGAGATGCAGAAGGTCAGTCATGATCGATACGGTGGGACACGTGATGAAATCGGACAGGCGGATGCGGAGCAGATGGTGAAGATTGCTGCAAGCTGATGCAAAATGGACCGTGACTATAGTTTGAACCGGCCCTAAAAAGGCTCTAATCAGGCCCGGATTTACATAGAGGAGCCTATAGAAACAGATGTCCTGGCACCCTAGACGTCGCCCTCCATGACTCTACAAATCCCCTCTGAAGTGCACCAAAATTGCCCTGGCTGTTCCAGCTGCCACTTCCCCCTTAGTTTCATTGCCCATCATAAGTGCCCCTTAGCATTAGGTAGCCAGAGGTACCCTCAGTATTAAGTAGCTAGAAGTGCCCCGACTGAAGAGAGATCTCATCAGTGGAATGCCAAAAGCTGGGTGAGTAACCCCTTATTTACAGTCAACTCGAGACTCTGCATAAGGAATAGGGGCGTAGCAATCCCCCCTGCAACCCCTGCCATTGCAGGGGGGCCCAGAGACTTTCAGGCCCCTCCTCCATCCTCTCCCCAACTGCAAGTGTAGCCAATTAGCAAGAAAACCTTCCCGTTCGCTCACAAAAACCATCCCTGCCACCTCCTCCCGCCATGCAGAATAGCGGCTGTAATCTTTTTCCTGCTTTTAGACGCTGCTTCACAGCAGAACACTCTCTGCTGTCGTTCGCTGGCTTCCAATCAAATGGGCTCCATGCTATCATTTTTGCAGGGAGGCCCTATTAACCATTTGAGTCTGCGGGTATTTTTCACCTTATGGATAAAAGGAATTTTCACATTTCAGCGCTCCTCCCATTCATTCTCCAATAACTTTATCACTACTTATCACAACAAAATGATCTATACCTTGTTTTTTTCTGCCACCAATTAGGCTTTCTTTGGGTGGTACATTATACTAAGAATTATTTTATTCTAAATGCATTTTACTGGAAATAATAAGAAAAAAATGGGAAAAAAAATCATTATTTCTCAGTTTTCTGCCATTATAGTTTTAAATTAATACATGCTGCCGAAATTAAAATCCACACATTTTATTTGCCCATTTGGCCCGGTTATTGCAACGTTAAAATTATATCCCTAGTATAATGTATGGTGACAATGTTTTATTTAGAAATTAAGGTGCTTTTTTTTCAGTTTTACATCCATCACTCATTTTTAGCCCATACATTTATAATAATATGCCCTCTTGACATATACATATTAAACATTTTTATTCCCTTAAAGTATGTGTAGTTTTACTATTTGGCCACAAGATGCTACAGGCTACTTTCCCACCAAGACGTTGCGTTTTAGGGGACGTTATGGTCGCATAACGTGCCCCTAACGCAACGCATGGTGGTGTTGAAGTTGGACGTCAGATTGAGCTGCGTTATGCAGCTCTCAAAGCAGCCGATCCAGGTTAGTGATAGGAAGTCTGGATCTTTTTAAGGATTTGGATCATTTGAATCGGATCATTGAAAATATCCGGATCTTTGAACCGAATCATTTGAATCATTACTATGAAAGCAGACTGGGTGAAATGACTAGCAGGACAGGACTTTCCCTGCACTGTACATTCTGTATGTTCCTGTTTCTTCCAGACAGACATCCACTGTGAACCGAATCGTTCATTGCAGTGATCCGGATGAATCGACTCACAAAAAAGATCCGGATCAAATGAACGATTTGTTCATGATCCGGACAACACTACAGTCCCACCAAGAGTCACCACCGTGCAGTGAACATTAATTAGCCATGTGGGTAGCCGCGGAGGAGGAGGGGAGACCTCCTCCTCCAACATTACTGAGCATGTGCAAACAGTCTAACGCGGCTTAGCCTAGTATAGCGTACAGCATGCAGCACTTTGTTTAAACATGCTGCGTTACTATGTAACGCAACGTGTGCACTGTGAACAGCACATTGATTTTACAGTGCTGTGATTTAGGCTGTGTTACTGGCTGCTGGAACGCGGGATTTTAATGTCCCACTGTAAAACCAGCCACAATGTAACTAGGGAAGTGACGCAGGCTGGAAGCTTGAAATCACGGTGGCCTGCGGGGAGATTAATGAATGGGAATCTAATGATCGTCGGCAGTAAGCGGTGGAGATCAGTGGCGGGAGAAAGCGCAGTGGCTCTATTTAAGAATAAACACTGTTTTTGAACAAAAACAGTGTTTATTCACGGCAGTCGAGAACGGTTTGGCTCACGGGACTATTGTCCTCTGCAGTCAATCCCACCTGTTGCCGGTAACAGCGTGATCGCAGGCTTTTGCCCACACGATTGCACGCACAGCCCCCCACACTACAGGGACGTGACTAGCGCGCCCCTGCGGCTGTAGCAGCTGCAGACGTGAGGCTCACATCCCAGCGGCAGAAATGTTTAAGTCTAGTTACGCCCCTGCACTAGGGGAGGGGATTGAGCTGCCTTTCCATCAACAAGCGCCTGTAGACACATGCCTACAGTGCCTTATGGTAAATCCAGTCCTGGGGATAATATTAAAAAAAAGGCTCAAAATGCAAATGCATGAAAAATGCAGGACCAAAATCACAAAACGCTGAGACAAATGCAGAAACGCACAAGGCAGAAAACTCATGCTTTTCTGCACAGTCAAGTCTGCTTCCAGCCTGAAAAGTGCAGTTGAAGTGAGCAACTTTTCAGCATTCTCTTTTTTATAGCTTTTTTACTGCCGAGCTCAGCACAGATTCCCGATACATCGATTATTGTATCCTCCGCTGTGGCAAAAGAGAGACCCTTTGTGAACCACACCTAATTGAGCTGCAAATAGGCGGCTTTTGTCATCTGAGCTGCAAGTCACATCCGTTAACACATGCGATGCCTTGGAAATCCCATGTCATGAAAGAGGCTGCAGTCATTTCTCCCTCTCCACTCTGCCAATATTAACATTCTGCACAGAACAAAGCGCACACACACTTGGAGCAGGGCCAGAGAAATGAAAGGAAACAGACCGTGATCTATGACATAGCTGCTGATTCTGAGCCTGGGGTAATAGCCAGGGGCTGGGCCAGTTTCAAGGCATCTTGAGCCTCATGTTTATAAATAGCTATCTCGGCTAAGGAGCCTCGCAAGACACACAATATACTGATTTCAAAATATCTGTTGAAAACATTGTAACATGAGATGGTAAAGCCCTTTAAACTTTTGCTCCCAGCCCTTCCCCCTATGAAGTAGATGTGTCATTAACTTTTTCCTTTTTTTTTTTTCTTTTTTTTTTTTTTAGGTGGCTGCCACGCGCCATCTAGTGGAGAAATGCATAAGTGCAGCATGTGCAGTGCTGACATTTTCTGGTCTATGGAAGCCCTATCTCATATCAATCCCTGCCATGTACTGAAGAGGACCGAAAGTCCGAAACAGGCTGTCTACATGTGGGGTTGATATGGCTGTGTAAAATTTAAAGCTATAGGCTTGCTATACACCCGCGGTTCTGGATGCTTGCTTGGCTTAACAAGGGTGAAAAGGGATCATTTGCATATTCAGTAGTAGTGCATTGTGGGTAACCACAAATGTTCAGTTATAGCTGAATTATTGCAGATTTCCTTCTGTTTTAAGAAGGCAAATTACAGCAAGCTTTCCTTTTTAGTAGGAAGGCTTTTTGGTCCCTTTTATCCCCCTATACATTCCTAGTAGTTTGGGTGACCCTGAGCTGCTTGGTTGCTCTGGTCTATGGAGTAGTGGATAATCAGAATCACATAGCTCCCAACTGTCCGTCTTTTGGATGGACAGTACCTATTTGGGAACCTAATCCCTCTGTCCCTCTTTCATCCTTAACTGTTCCTTAGTGATGGGAATTCCGGCTCTTTTAAGTGAATTGGCTCTTTTGGCTCGGCTCCCATTAAAGAGCCGGCTCGTATGGCTCTCAAACGGCTCTTCATTTAATATCATTAGAAGCCACTCAGATACGGAAGAAAAGCCCTGCCCCGTCTCCATGACAACTGCAGACTGGTTCTCTGACTGGGGCAATCCCTCCTGCTACTGCTCTGCTCCGCCCCATACACTCCTACAAGCTGCAAGAGGAGAACTACATCTCCCAGCATGCCTCAGCGCCCTTTATTACAGAGCAAAGCAGAGCTGTGTGGGGCGGCTGAGGCATCGGCTCTTTTAAAACTGAGAACCGGCTCTTGTCGTTCGCAGCACGAACGACCCATCACTACTGTCCCTCTTTCAGGACTGATGTACAGCTCTCTGTAACTATATGTATTTTTCTACTGAAAAATGTGTTCAATTGACTCTAAACCTTATTACCATCCTATAAATTGATTCGTTATTTTAACCAGGATAGAAAGGACCAATGTGGTTTAAATTATAAAACAATATATTTTTCTTATGAACTCTTTATGTTATTCATGGCTAGGGGTGTGTTGGAGGCATGATTAGGGGTGTGGCTTCGGTGTCCCTCTTTCTTATCTCAAAAAGTTGGCAGGTATGGAATCAGAATCATTTATTTCACCAAGCATGACTGGGTCATGCCCGGAATTGGCTTTGGCACATACAAAGCTCAGCACCTACATATATACAGTAAGCAGTACAGTACAACATAGCGGTGACAGACTGTGGTGACTGGACAGTGTGGTTACAGTGCCACCAGTGGCGTAGCTAAGGAGCTGTGGGCCCCGATGTAAGTTTTACAATGGGGCCCCCCAAGCACTCTATACATAACAATTGATACGGCGCACCAAAACCTGCCAATGGCAACTACAGTGTCAGAGGTGCAAGAAGGGGATGGGGAACAGTTTGTTAATAATAACAACTATTCGAAGTATCTATAGAAGTGATTATTATGAGCACAGCACCAATAGAGAGCTATTACTGTAGTTGAGGAAGGGCCCTTAAGGGCCCCTCGGGCCCAAGGGCCCCGATGAAGTCACAACCTCTGCAACCCCTATAGCTATGCCCCTGGCCATGCAGACAGATTGTCTTAGGCAAAAACTAGTCTTTGAACCTAAGGGAGGAGGAGGGCACTGGTGGAAGGGGAAGGGAGTGCATAGATGGAGTTCAAGATGTTGACAGCAGAGGGAAATAAAGAGTTCCTGTGTCTTGCAGTCCTGGTGGAGATGGCCAAAAACCTCCGGCCTGAGGGTAGCCGACTAAAGTAGTGGTGGCCTGGGTGAGAGGAGTTGTTGCCAATCCTCAGCGCTCTGGAGCGCAGTCGGGAGCTGTAGAGGGGGTCCAGTGGGGGGAGGGGTTTCCAGATGATCCTCTGAAGCTCGTGTCTCTCGCTGGTGGAGGAGTCGGCGTACCAGACCAGGATGAAAGAGCAGAGGACAGATTCAGAGAATTCATCTTGTGTATGCCGTAAGCTAACTACAGTAATTAATTCACTAGCAATACAAAGAATAAAAAAAACGAGAGATAAGATTATTAGAAACACAAGTTTGCATAGAGAATGCTGTTTCGGGTTACTGGGGATCCGTCTCAATAAAGGCTATGTTAATGCTTCCACTGAGGAAATCAGAGGTAGACATCTAGACATAGAGCCACAGGTGCTGCATCTGCCCCTCATTACAATGACTACTGCCAAAGACATAGCTAGAAATCATGAGGCCGTAGCCAGGAGTGCCCTACAGTATCAGGTAATCCCACAGTATCGATAGCCAGAGGTACTCCCCCCCCCCACACACACACACACTATTAGGAAGCTCCAAGTACTCCCAGCATAGGTAGCCAAGTGCCCCCACAGCATTATGTAGCCCCTCTCAAGTATGGGTAATCAGGGGGTACTCCACCATTATTAGGTAGCCCCCCAGTTTAGGTAGCCAGATGTGACCCCAGTATAGGTAGACAGAAGTGACTCCTCCCAGTATAGATAGCCACCTCATTATAGGTAACCATGTGGCCCTACACTGTATGTAGAGAGAGCCCTCCCTCCCCCCAGTACAAGTTCCAGCCGTTACAATGCTGGGCCCTTTTTGAACGTAATGGACAAGAGCTTGAGCGTATGAGTGTGGCTGTAGGGCGCAGGCGCATTTACGGCCTATGCCTGCACAGACAGTAGCGCACAGTCCCTCATGCATGCAAGGCCACACATGCGCCTATGCAGTAAGATCACACTCGTATGTGGACGGAAGCACAGCTGCTGAGAAGAGGGTCCCAGACAGCAGTGGTGGGGCTGTTCTGGACATGGGAAGCCTCTGAATTATCCAGAGACTTCCCTCTATGGCGGTAAGTATGACACTTTTATTTTTACTTTCCTATACGTTTGCTTTAAGGCTTGGGCAGCACGTTATCCTTTTCAATGGTGATGCAGAAAAGAGCCTGCAGACTGCCAGCAACTGGGTATAATGAATGAAGTGTGTTATAAGACGCACTGCATGCGCAAGTTCGCCCATGGAAAACTACAACCGTTTTTCCACTATGACAGTATGGTCCCAGCTTAAGAACGAGTGATCACTGTTACTGACTGTTACAGCGATCATTCACAAAAAGCAGGCACAGATTGGCTCAGGGAGCACATGTTCCCTTTCACCAATGGGCGCTGCCTTGGAAAGCGTCAGGAGCGCATGCACAAGAGGGCACGAATGCATGAGAGTTCATGCACGCACGAGAGTGTGTGCACACATGGGGATTCGTGGGAGAGCATGCAGGCGTTGGAACATGCATGCACATGCACAGTCATGCACCTTGGCGCCAAAACCACAAAGACGAAATTGCATGAAGCCCTTGTCACAACGCCGGTAGAAGTTGGAAAAGAGGATGCGACTCCCCACGTGTCTGCATGGGTTTCCTTCCACATTATAAAAACATACAGATAAGTTAATTAGCTTCCCCCTAAATCGGCCCTAGACTACAATAGATATATGACTATGGTAGGGATTAGATTGTAAGTGGACAGTTAGTGACAAGACTGTATGTATTCTGTAAAGTACTGTGGAACATGTCCACGCTATTTAAATACTAAATAATAATAATACCTAACAAGGGTTTGCTGGGGTCTACAGTTCCACAGAACACTCCAAGATGGGTTATGGTGCGTCATTGCTGAATCCATATTTGTTCATGACTAGTACATCACTAGCCTCAAAAGCTGAGATATCAACTGGTTCCCGACCGCTGCTATGCATATCTACGCCAATGAGGACTTCAAGTCAGCACCAGGGGCATAGATCAGGAACCTTGCAGTTCCCGATCGCAACTCCACTGTTATTCTTTTAAACGCAAACCCGCAGTTCCGTGATCAGTGAATGGGAACAGCTTGTTCCCAAACCCGATCACAGTGAAAGTAAACAGATACACTTTCTGTTACTACTTGCTGTTTACTTACTGTAAACAGCACACAGGAACTGAGTGTGGCACCATCTTGTGGTCCAAAAGTAAAAATGCACCCACATACACTTTTATATATAGAAATAGATACAGTTTTATTAATTTTTAACCTCTTACACCCCTACCCTATAGTTACCAAAATAAAACACTTTTTGCTCCTAATAATTGATAAAGTATTAAAAATCACTAAACTGAAAAAATACACTTTTACTTCCAGATAAAATATTATTGCCTTACATTGTACTAGGGACACAATTTAAACGTAATAACCAGGACAAATGTACAAATAAAACGTGTGGGGTTTATCTATCTATCTATCGCAGCACATTTTATTTTAAAACTAACATGGCTGAAAACATTTTTTGTATTATTCCTTTTAATATGCATATAAATCAAATAATTCTTCGCAAAAAGCACAACTCAAAGAAAGCCTAATTTGTGGCAAACAAAAAACAATATTTAGATCATTTTGGTGAGATAAGTAACAATAAAGTTCTTGGCAAATAAATGGGAGGAGCGTGATGTGAAAATTGCTCTGGTTTTTAAGGGGGAAAAAACTGTGGTTGGGAAGTGGTTTACAGTGGGTTGCAAAAGTATTCGGCCCCCTTGAAGTTTTCCACATTTTGTCATATTATTGCCACAAACATGAATCAATTGTATTGGAATTCCACATGAAAGACCAACACAAAGTGGTGTACACGTGAAAAGTGGAACGAAAATCATACATGATCCAAACATTTTTTTTACAAATAAATAACTGCAAAGTGGTGTGTGCATAATTATTCGGCCCCCTTTGATCTGAGTGCAGTTAGTTGTCTATAGACATTGCCTGATGAGTGCTAATGACTAAATAGAGTGCACCTGTGTGTAATCTAATGTCAGTACAAATACAGCTGCTCTGTGAGGGCCTCAGAGGTTGTCTAAGAGAATATTGGGAGCAACAACACCGTGAAGTCCAAAGAACACACAAGACAGGTCAGGGATCAAGTTATTGAGAAATTTAAAGCAGGCTTAGGCTACAAAAAGATTTCCAAAGCCTTGAACATCCCACGGAGCACTGTTCAAGCGATCATTCAGAAATGGAAGGAGTATGGCACAACTGTAAACCTAGCAAGACAAGGCCATCCACCTAAACTCACAGGCCGAACAAGGAGAGCGCTGATCAGAAATGCAGTCAAAAGGCCCATGGTGACTCTAAACGAGCTGCAGAGCTCTACAGCTCAGGTGGGAGACTCTGTCCATAGGACAACTATTAGTCATGCACTGTACAAAGTTGGCCTTTATGGAAGAGTGGCAAGAAGAAAGGCATTGTTAACAGAAAGCATAAGAAGTCCCGTTTGCAGTTTGCCACAAGCCATGTGGTGGACACAGCAACCATGTGGAAGAAGGCGCTCTGGTCAGATGATACCAAAATGGAACTTTTTGGCCAAAATGCAAAACGTTATGTGTGGCGGAAAACTAACACTGCACATCACTCTGAACACACCATCCCCACTGTCAAATATGGTGGTGGCAGCATCATGCTCTGGAGGTGCTTCTCTTCAGCAGGGACAGGGTAGCTATTCAGAGTTGATGGGAAGATGGATGGAGCCAAATACAGGGCAAACTGGGAAGAAAACCTCTTGGAGACTGCAAAAGACTTGAGACTGTGGCAGAGGTTCACCTTCCAGCAGGACAACGACCCTAAACATAAAGCCAGGGCAACAATGGAATGGTTTAAAACAAAACATATCTATGTGTTAGAATGGCCCAGTCAAAGTCCAGATCTAAATCCAATCGAGAATCTGTGGCAAGATCTGAAAACTGCTGTTCACAAACGCTGTCCATCTAATCTGACTGAGCTGGAGCTGTTTTGCAAAGAAGAATGGGCAGGGATTTAATTCTCTAGATGTGCAAAGCTGGTAGAGACATACCCTAAAAGACTGGCAGCCGTAATTGCAGAAAAGGGTGGTTCTACAAAGTATTGACTCAGGGGGCCGAATAATTACGCACACCCCACTTTGCAGTTATTTATTTGTAAAAAATGTTTGGAATGATGCATGATTTTCGAACCACTTCTCACATATACACCACTTTGTATTGGTCTTTCACGTGGAATTCCAATAAAATTGATGCATGTTTGTGGCAGTAATGTGACAAAATGTGGAAAACTTCAAGGGGGCCGAATACTTTTGCAACCCACTGTATATTACATGAAAACTAGACATGAATGTTATGACAGTGCTTTCTGCTGTGTATGCCACCTTACTGTGGCGAGGACACATCCTGTCTGAGGGACTTTTTGAACTATAGCTGCTTTATCACCCATGGCTGCTTTACCATAAGTCTGTGAACTCAAAGACTTCAAAGTGGTCACTATCTACTTAGGCATTTGGTAACAGTGACCAGCGTCCAAAACCCTAAGTAGGAAGAAAGGGGGCATGTTGGCGAGGGAGGGTGTGAAGAGAGATCAAGAGGTTGAGAGCTGAGGGGAAAAAACTGTTCCTATGCCTCGAGGGACTGGTGAAGATGGCCCAAAATCTTTGGCCTGATGGGAGCCGACTGAAGAAGCGGTGGCCAGGGTGTGAGGGATCGTTGGCTCATTGACAATCTTTAACGCTCTGGATTTGGAGTGGAGGTCCAGTGGGTGGAAGAGTTTCCCAATGAGCCACTTAGCTGATCTCATGACCCTCTGTAGTTTGCATCTGTAGCTGGAGGAGGAGCCAGCATACCAGACCGGGATGGAAGAGCAGAGTAAGAGCTCAAGTCATAGCTGCTCAGCATTTTGCCTCCTCTACTGACAGGGACAATAAACATCCTTCTATTGATAGCATATAAAGGGGGCATGGCTCTTACAGCCACTAACTATTGCCTGCCATACTGAACAGCAGCAGGGCATGTGGCTATAGTGGTAGGGCACAGTTGGCGATGGGAGGAGCCCAGCTTTGTGGGACCGGGACAGGTCCTTGTGTTGTGGGGTCTGTTGGATGAGGTGTTGTTGGTTTGTCACTGGTATATGGGGCTCGATAGTGGGTGGTGGTAGCGTTACATCTTTAAGTCATTGGAGGGGCCGCTTCCTGCTAGTGGCAATTTGATCATGACTAAGTTGTAAGAAATAGGGGACCCAGAACGAAACACTATCCACACCACCAACCAAATAGGTTTAGTAAAGTTGACTGAAGCCCAGCAGCTGAAGGCTGTGGTTGAAGGTCCTGGTGTGCAATGTTAGCATAAGTGTTTCCTGCTGGATTTCCTATTCCTTACAAATTAGTTGCTGCAACCAAATTGCCTAGAGCAGGGAGTTGGTTTAGGAGGTTTTTCACTAGGTCCATTCAACTAGACCAGGGCAAAGATTTTTTTAAAAATTGGTAGAGTTGGAGTGACACGCAGCTTTCAGGATAGTAGAATACTTATTATTATTATTATTTAGTATTTATATAGCTCTGACATCTTCTGCAGCGGTGCACAGAGTATATTGATTTGTCACTTAATGGTCCCTCAGAGGGGCTCAGTAGTAGTAGTAGTGTATGTATCGTAGTCTAGGGCCAATTTAGGAGGAAGACAATGAACATATCTGTATGTTTGTGGGATGTGGGAGGAAACAAGAGCACCCTGGGGGGAAACCCACGCAGACACGGGGAAAGCAAACCACCGTGCTGCGCATACCTAGATTAATCACTTCACCTCCAAGGGGTTTTCCCTTAAAAACCTGAGCAATATTCACCTTTCAGCACTGCGTCCATTCATCTGCCAATACCTTTATCAATACTTATCACACTGAAATGATCTATATATATTGTTTTTTTTTTATTTAGGCTTTCTTTGGACGGTAGTTTTTGCTAAGAATTATTTTATTCTAAATGCATTTTAATGGGAACAATAAGAACACAATGGAAAAAACATTATAGTTTTAAAATAATACATGCTCCCGTAATCAAAACCCACACATTTTATTTGCCCCATTTGTCCCAGTTATTGCAATATTTAAAAATGTTCCCTAGTACAATGTATGGCGCCAATATTTTATTTGGAAATAAAGGTGTTTTTTCAGTTTTGCGTCCATCACTAATTACAAGCCCAAAATTTAAAAAAATAACAGTAATATACCCTCTTGACATAGATATTAAAAAAAGTTCAGTGCCTAAGGTAACTATTTATGTACTTTTTCTAATGGTAATTTTTTTTTATTACAAACATTTTTGGGAGGTAACTATTGGGAGTGCGGGAGTTAAGGGAATTATTTTACATGTAAAAAAAAGTCTGTTAATGAAAAAAAAATGTTTGTAGATGTAATTTTACTACAAGATGTCCTAGCACATAACTTTCCTGTGCGCAGTATTACTACGCAAACAGGAAGTAATGTGTGGACGTGTAAGTATCAGTTCTTGTGAATGATGGAGCCATCTCATTGATGGCGGCGGTGATTTACACCGGGACAGAGATTAAAAGACAACTGTAGTGAGAAGGATATGGAGGTTGCCATGTTTACTTCCTTTTAAGCAATACCAGTTGTGACGAACATTACGGAAAGTCGTGCGCAAAATCGTGAATGATTTTCGTATGGTCCAGCCATTACTGTCAGTGCTGGGTAAATGTACAAAAAATGTCTTTCCTTTCTCTTCCACTGAAAGCGAAAATCCCCTCACCCACATCCTGTTCAGGTCAGGAAAGAATGTCACAAGTGGCTCACTCCCCTGCCGAGAAGCCATTTGGTCACTCAGCTCATCTCTACCAAACCAGCTCAAACTGGTTGAGATTCAAATTTCCCTCCAAACTCATAGCCTCACCCAAAGGGAACGTTAACTTATTAATAATTCAAAATAGGTTTGGCACAGCAAGACAAAAATTACATTTTCTGATACCTAGGAAACAGTTCTATCGTTCACCTAAAGTGCCTGTTTCTAGCTATCCGGAATCCATAGAGAAACCACTTTATCCGGCCTGCGTAGAGCGAATGCGACAGACTAGGCATGTATAGCCTCGTTTAATAGAGGGTCACGAGCCGTTTACGAATATAGTCTCGGATTTGCGATACGCTAATCTTGGGCCGAGTCACACAAATTATTAATAATTGGTACATTCCTTGCTCTGAGTCTGTGGGTGGCAACCTGACTGCCAGGAGGTAACCCTGCCTTAAACACACCTACTTTCCAGGTAGTGACCGCCCCAAAACTCAGGTCAGTAAAAAGTGTTTGCGAGGAACTCCGCCCCAGTTCTTCAATTTCCATCGACCAGGGAGGTCCAGACATGTGCTCAAGGAGAACCGGGCGCATGTTGTGTACAAAGGACTTTTAACCTGAATGCCTACCTTTTAAACTGGACTATTTTTCTTCATGCTTCAAATGGACTGCTCAGCTAACTAAGTAAGAACTTTCTGAGTTTATTCCTTTTTATTTTTAAGCTCTGTGTTTGTGTTAATAGGTGTATATAACTGTATGTAATGCATTTTTGTTATTAAACGTTTAAAAACCGTTTAGCGGTTATGACCTGTTGCTGAACATACACAATCGTACCTATTCTCCTGAAATCGCTACCCTGTGTTTAATAGAAGCTGTCACAAGGACCCTTGTGGCTGACCGCACTTAGCCTTCTAAACGGTGCCAGCGCACAGATCGTGCGAACTCTGGTCGCAGTCAATGCGCAGGAACCGTTAAGAATTAGCCGCAGACAACTCAGAAGGGAGCCTGTGAGACACGGGTAATTACAACGTCACCTACTGGTTCAGAGTAAACTGCCACCACCGCGGTTACTATGGGACCGTGGGGCCCACTAACTGACTGGCTAATCCTGCGAATAAAACGGTTAAACACCCGATATTCTGTCTAGCCAACAACAAACAAACAGTAGCGTATCTTCAGAGACCCGGGATCATTTTTGTGTGTGCTGATAAGCAGGGTAGCGAAACAGTGAATGACTTGGGGAAAGTCGTTTATTCACGCAATATAAATAATTAATATATACAGACAATTATGAAAATCAACAATTATTAAAACAGTAATAGCCAGTATGAAAAATAAAAGAAGGGAGAAAAATACTTAGTTCCTGGAAAGATGTCCTTATTGTGGGAAGAATCATAAAGTTCTTGGTTTCAAAGTCCAGAGTTCAGAGTTCAGACCAGGTGGATGCCAGCATATCCTCAAGCTGGCATCTGATGAGTGCAAGATGGTTCAGTGTGGAGGACACTGAGTTTGGGTCCTCAGCCATTCTTATGCCCCTGCTTCAGTAGGAGGGAGTGAGGGCGGGGAGCCATACACCCCCTTCAAAGATGAGATGAGCCCTCCCCTTGTACTGGGGCTAGAAATCATATCTACCCATATATGGGCTCTATCTCACAGAACCGTACAGGTCAGGGCAGATTTATTAACATTTTCAGGTCTGTCTCGATTTACCCAGCGCCCTGATACCAGACATGAGGGGTGGGACCCCTGTGGTATCATCAGGGCACTTTGAAACTGCCTAGCTGGCAGTCCTTACCTCCGAAGGTTCTGAAACTTCCTCAGAACCAGCACCGGGGCTCATGCTACACTTCCCCCACGTTTGGTGAAGCTGCCATCTCAGGAACCCCAGAAATATTACAGATCTGGGAAGTTATGGATTATGCCAGGAGACTGAGGTTGTGTTCTAGCTGCTAACAGCTGACTTTCCTTTGATCTTTAGCAGAGATCAGAGTGTCCAGACCTCCCGTGGATTTGTAGCCTGCTTGGCTGCACCTAGGCATCCTTTGGTTAATTAACATCTCCATGAGATCAGCTAAGTGTCACCTGGTTCCCAGAGCCAAAAGGGAAATTGGGCCTTCCACAGGGAATATGTCCAAGCTAATTAACACCTCCCCCCAGGCTTTCACTCAGCTAAGACAGATTCCCCAGCTGTTTTAAGCAGAGGGATACTACACGTCAAATCTTGGTTCTATTGATCTGAGGCGCACTTGATGCAGGAATCGAGTGCGATCGTTCTTTTCTTCACGGGCGGTTCCAGGACGCGCCTGCGTCCCCGCAATCGTCCGTGACAGAAGCATATATTTATAACCCGTATGCGAGAACCCGGCCCAGATATAACGATCTGACCCAGATTCTTGCATACTGCTAAGGGTTAATAGAGCGTTCTTGAAGTCCTAGTAAAATTACAGTAGCGGGCTGTGCAACTCGCTTGGTGGCAGATCTTTGAATTGTATGTGTGTGGTGTGGTGAATCGGTTGGTATCAGAACGCTCCCTTCGCGAGTCAGTTCATCAAATTGTGAACGCGAGTTACCCTTCGTGATGAACAAATGACCGTGTGAGAGGATTTCTGACGCTGATCGACTGACCCACCCGCAGACTCAGAGCAAGGAATGTACCAATTATTAATAATTTGTGTGACTCGGCCCAAGATTAGCGTATCGCAAATCCGAGACTATATTCGTAAACGGCTCGTGACCCTCTATTAAACGAGGCTATACATGCCTAGTCTGTCGCATTCGCTCTACGCAGGCCGGATAAAGTGGTTTCTCTATGGATTCCGGATAGCTAGAAACAGGCACTTTAGGTAAACGATAGAACTGTTTCCTAGGTATCAGAAAATGTAATTTTTGTCTTGCTGTGCCAAACCTATTTTGAATTATTAATAAGTTAACGTTCCCTTTGGGTGAGGCTATGAGTTTGGAGGGAAATTTGAATCTCAACCAGTTTGAGCTGGTTTGGTAGAGATGAGCTGAGTGACCAAATGGCTTCTCGGCAGGGGAGTGAGCCACTTGTGACATTCTTTCCTGACCTGAACAGGATGTGGGTGAGGGGATTTTCGCTTTCAGTGGAAGAGAAAGGAAAGACATTTTTTTTACATTTACCCAGCACTGACAGTAATGGCTGGACCATACGAAAATCATTCACGATTTTGCGCACGACTTTCCGTAATGTTCGTCACACCAGTTTCCTGCCTATCCTGCTGATCCTCTGCCTCTAATACTTTAAGTTATAGACCCTGAACAAGTATGCAGTAGATTAGGGGTTTCTGACATTATTGTCAGATTTGACAAGATTAGCGTGCTTGTTTCTGGTGTTATTCCAACACTACTGCAGCCAAATAAACCAGCAGGGCTGCCAGGAAACTGGTATTGTTTAACCACTTGAGTACTGTGGGCTTACAACCCCCCAGTGACCACGTTTTTTTTCTTACAATATAGGCCACTGCAGCTTTAAGGACTCACTGCAGGGCCGTACAACTCGGCACACAAGTGATTCCCTCCCCCCTTTTCTGCCCACCAACAGAGCTTTCTGTTGGTGGGCTTTGATCCCTGCTGGGATGTTTGTTTATTTATTTTTTTTATATATATTTGTTATTTGTTTCTTAATAAATTTTACTATTTTTTTAATTCTTTTTGTTATCCCCTCCCTGCTTCTCCCCCCCCCCCTCCCCAGGCAATCTCAGCGATTGGCTCTCATAGACAACAGTCTATGGGAGCCAATCGTTCTCCTTTCTCCCAGGGGGACAGCGGTGTCGGAGATCGCAGCGCTGTACCATGTAAATAGACGGCGGTTTAGCCGTCTATCAGAATCAGAATCAGAATCAGAATCACTTTATTTCGCCAAGTACGGCAGGGCCATACTCGGAATTTCTTGTGGTACACATGGCATAGACATAGTATGAGGACAGACACAAAAACACATACACAAAAACACATACAAATTATCAATTTATACAGGTAGCAAGACTTCAGTAGAGGTATAGATCTGTCCTTCTCGTATAACAGTCCCAGGCGCATTGGGAACCGGGGCCGGCAGACGGCGAGTGCTGGCACTAGGGCATGCTAGTAGGCAGGCCCCGACGGGGAAGGTTGGCGTTAAGCAGCCGAACCGCTTGGGGGTAGAAGGAGTTCTCCCGCCTGGTGGTTTTGGATGTTAAGGTTCTGTAGCGGCGGCCCCGCGGGAGGATTTCGAAGTAGCGACTGCCTGGATGGGAGGGGTCCCGGGAGATCATGGAGGCTCTCTTCATCATCCTAGCGGAGTGGAGGAGATCGAGAGGTGGAAGAGGAGACCCAATGATCTTCTCTGCGTCTAACAGCAGCAATCACCGCTGGAAGACTGATGACGGAGCGGAGCTGCGCGCGCATTGGCATGTGCGATCTCCTGCAATACCCCGCCCCAGGACTTGAAGCCAATTACGCCGTTATGTAGTTAAAAGGAAATAAATATGGCCATCTCCATATTCTCTTCACTTCAGTTGTCCTTTAATGAATGTGAACTGTGTTCCCATTCATTGATCTCCCGTCTAACAATCGGAGGCAATAACGAGCCCGGGAGCGCGCGGCGACAAGTGGGAGTGTGTGGCGGATAGGGATGTAGTATCTATGTCCCTGCAAGGAGAAGAGTGTTTTTGCAGGGACGTAGTTACTCATCCCGGGGGAGTGGAAGGGGTTAATATGTGGCTATGTTTTAGTTAGGAGGCTAAATGTACTAAAGTTTTATTTTTAAATCAAAATAGAATCTTTAAACAAAACAAAACAAAAAACATAAGGTGAGTTCAAATCTACTTTAGGCCTTATCGCATGTTTCCCCACAGATGAGTCAAGACTGGAGCGCTCCCCCACCGTCTCCCCAGAACAAGGACAGTCAGGAAGCATGATCCGGCCCATAAACTCTGTACCGACAACAGTTCCATTTGGAGACTTTCTTCTTCACGAAAAAGAACTGGCTGATCTCCTGCTCAGAGCGTTTTATGCACATGTGGCCAGACGCCAGCATTAAATGAACTATTCAACTCCAAAGTACAAAAGCACATTCAGAGGAGCGTGGAAATAAGAAATGGGGGGTTGTGGAGTGATTTAATATAATCCTTTTTATCAGGGGAGGACTGGCCAGGGGGGAAGGGGGGAGACTTCCCCCCAGGCTGCCTCTCATTTAATGATTTAGGGCTGGCCAATCCACCAACTGCTTCGATAATTATTATCCAATCAGATGAAAATCTGTGCCGCCACAAGCATGCCCAATGAACAATTTTACTTATTTTCGGGTAGAAAGTAGTTGAATGTATCGATCTGAGATGCTGGAAAATCTCGGGCCGATGTGGTCGTGTAGTGTAATAACAAACTATGAACGTGTGGCCGTTGTCCCTCAAAATGTATTATGTGCCCCTTGGTGCCTGTGCATTTATACTTTACCTGTCATGCTGTCCCTCGAGTATCCTTGCTGTATTTCTGCATTGGCGACCTACGTGACTACCGGTATATAGCACGTGGGGCGCGTGTGATGTCATTTGGGCTGGGGCTGCCGTGAAACCGGGCCTCTTGTTTGTGTTTTCCCTCCAGGCCAAAAGGTCCCAGTCCTCTCCTGCTTTTTATTAGACTCCTGTAAAGCTTTCCCCATTAGGACTTTAATCAAGTATAGTGAGATTTACAGGATGGGGAGCGCGGGATGTACAGCTCACAGTACAGGTCAGCCATATCCCAGTACAACTCGCAGTATAGGTCAGACATACACCAGGTGGACAGGATGACTATTGGATGAAATACTGGCTCTGAAGTGTAACATACAGACAGGGACGGATTATCCACCAGGCAACCAAAGCAGGTGCTTGGCGCCCTATTCGGAGTCTGAGGGGCCCATGAGCACTGCAGAAAAGGCCTTTGGGCCGGGAACAGGAGGGGGAACAGCACAGGAGTAGAGATAGCTCGAACCTCCGATTTTAGGTTCGCGAACCTCGAACGCGAACTTTCGAAAAAGTTTGCGTTCGAGCAAACCATGCGAACCACAATAGACTTCAATGGGCAGGCGAACATTCAAAACTAGAAACACGAATTCTGGCCACAAAAGTGATGGAAAATATGTTTCAAGGGGTCTAACACCTGGAGAGGGGCATGGCGGAGTGGGAAACACGCCAAAAGTCCTGGGGAAAATTACGGATTTGACGCAGAGCAGGGTTTAAAGGGCAGAAATCCCATTGCATTGCTAAATTGGAGGCATAAAGTGCTTTAAAACATCTTCTGTGTGCAGCCCCATAGGCAACAGTTCCCCTCCTCCATCTGCATCCCCCATAGGCAATGGTTTCTCTCTTCCCTTCATAAGAATCAGTTCCCCTCTTTTGTGTGCAGCCTCCATAGGCAGCCTTCATAGGCAAGAGGCTTCCCCTCTTCCACATGCAGCCCGCATAGGCAACCGTTCCCCTCTTCTGTGTGCAGCCCCATAGGCAGCCTTCATAGGCAACGCTTCCCCTCTTCCACATGCAGCCCTCATAGGCAACAGTTTCCCTCTTATGTGTGCAACACTCCCCCTCTTTTTTGTGCAGCTGGTCATAGTAAACAGCTCTCCTTTCCCCCCCTCCCTCCATGTAACAGTTACCCTCCTCTATGTGCAGCCCTCTATAGGCAACAGTTCTCTTCCATTTGCAGCCCCCCATGGGCAGCAGCTCCTCTCTTCCGTGTGCAGCCCCCGCCCCCCCCCCCCCCATAGGCAGATGCCCCCCTCCCCCCCATAGGCAGATGCCCCCCCCTCTTCCATGCCCAGAAACCTGGCACTGACAGACTCCTCTAACAATGTGCTATTTTCATAGGAAGACAGTCTTGCGCCCTCGGAGGGGGCTGCAGGCTGCAGCATGTATAAGTTTCATAGCACAGCGCACAAAGAAAGAAAACACTTTGTATGCCTTGAGGTGTCTCTTGAATTTCCATTATAAGACTTGCAGACACGCGTGCAGCGCGATGAGATCATATATCCAGACACAGTTTTGCAGATTTTTCCCTTGGAAGAGAAGAAAAGACGCCTGTCATTTTTTTTTCAATGCTAGACAGGAAAAAGAAAACTCAAGCAGCTTGGACAGAGAATAAAAGAGAACGGCTGGCTAGCGAGCGTAAGAGACAAAATAAGGAGCACGGTGCGGGGAAGGAATGCAGCTTTGCACTGGGTTATTTTGGCCTGGAATCGATATCAGCTCAATGTTGAAGGGTATGAGAAGAAAAACCTAATGGGCACCATGCCTTGACCTTGACTGACTGCTGGCGAGGGGGGGGGAGTGTACAGACGCTTTAATCCCGCGCCCTTTCTCCACGCTCTCTCTCCTGGCTTTTTACAGCTAAACATAGGCTGGACTTCAGCTCCAGAGGTTATACAGCTTTGTGCAGCTTTCCTATTGATCACCCTTCGCGATTTATACATTGATTTATTAAAGGGTAACTCCGCCTCTGTGCAAAAAAATCTATCCATCTTCACTGTACATGACTTTCTGTAACAGAATGGTATCCAATAACAGAGCTGGGACAACATCCTTCAGCATCCAAGGCTGAGACACCAAGGTGCTCCCCTCCATCCCTCCCACCCCAGCCGTCACACACTGATTGCAATTGGACGAAGATGCGCGCCAGGGCCCCCAACCTCCCCAACACCTTAATCTCTAGTTATTTGGCTTGCAGTCACTGCCATGTATCCCCTTTTCTTATTTCTCTGTGCTTCAAACACAATATGACCGGTACCCGTCTCCCCTAGGTGCCCTGGAAGGGTAACGGGCTGGGATGGGGGGAAGATCCCTATATTGTAATGCTTTGAATATATGAAAATACATTTTCTGGTGAGGGAAAGATATCTGATGGGACTGGTAAAAGTCATGAAATCCTGCAATGATATTTGAGATAGGGGTGAAGGTGTTGATGATATGCTAAATAACATGTTTTTGAATTCTGCAGGTTTGGCTGGGGTGGGTGGGGGGGGGGGGGATATGGGGGGGATTTTGAATAATATGCGATATTGGAAAAATGGTGAAAGGCATCATGTATTTGAATTGTGTAAGATTCACTAGGGTGAATGAAGATGGAGAGGGGGGGACTTTTGGGGTGTAATTAGAGTTGTAGTTAGAGTTTAAGTTACGGATGAAACACAGATATGGGGCTGGGGGGGGGCGGGCCCCGGGGGGCCCCTGCTGACGGGGGGTCCTGAGGGGCCCCGTGTGGGCGGGGGCCCCCCCGGCGCCCGCCTCCCCTTGATGCCGGGGGGGGGTGATGGGCTGGGGAGGGGGGGGAATTGATATATTGCAATGTTTTGTATATGTGAAAATTGAGGGGGGGGGGGAGGGGGATGCTGGAGGGGCGGCCCGGAGGGCTAAGGAAGGGGTTAGGAGAACACACCCAGGAGAAGGCGTGACAGTTGTGGTGGGGGAGTGGAAGGAGCGGGGGGGGGAGGGGGCTGCCGGGGAAAGAAGGGGGGGATCCTGGGGGCCGGGTGGGCGGATGGGGTTTTGTCTGCGCTGTGGTGCATTCTACGCTTCTCAAGAGCCCGAAGGAACGGGCGTTACAAGGGATTGGAGAATGATCCCGGGGGAGCCCCAAGAAAGATGGGTAGGTGGGGGGAGATGCCCATTGTATACATCAGGGGAGATCCCCAAGGGGCTCCAAGAGCCCTATGGGAGTTGGTGGAGGAATGAAAGGGAAAGGTATGAGAGGGTGTATGTCTTGTTTGTCTGGCTCTTTTTTTTCTGTTCACTGCTGGGGTGTATTTGGTCTATGTCTCTGGTGGGGTTTCTTGGGGAAGGGATTACAGTGGTGACGCTGCTCTTCGCCATTTCTCTCTCCCAGTTGCCCAGAGAAAGGGTTTGCTGGAGAATCTTGAGATGGGATAGGTTGACGGAAGATGGGAAGAGAAATGGAGGAACAAATTAAGTTTATATCGTTGAATGTCTGTGGCCTAAACATCCAGAAAAAAGATCTTCACTTTTGCAGCTTCTGCATAGAGAGCACATTCAGATAGCCATGATACAGGAGTCACATTTTAAGGGGACCAATCACCCGAAATTAACCAATAATAGATATCCCACAGTTTACTACAGTAATGCCCCGGACTCTAAGACAAAAGGAGTGTTAATATTAATATCTAAAGAAGTTAAAATGCAGGAAATAGAGGTCCATAGGGATGGGAACGGTAGATACCTGTTCATAAAGGGGATATTTAACTCACAAAAGTTAACAATAGGTAATATTTATGCACCTAATACAGGTCAGCTCTCTTTTTTGAACGGTATGTTGAGGTCCCTTGAAACATTTGCAGAGGGTTCCATGGTTCTGGCGGGGGACTATAACTTGGTACTGGATCCATTGATAGATACATCCTCGGGGAGATCCAATCTCCCTTATGGAACAATACGAAAAATTAAGCAGCTTCTGAGTAAACATCAGCTCATGGACGTTTGGCGCCTCCAGCACCCTGGGGATAAAGAATATACATTTCACTCATCTCCCCACGGAACATACTCTAGATTAGATTTTTTTTTAGTATCCCATAATCTGCTATCATGTCCTGTGAGAACAGAGATTGGGATAACTACTATTTCAGACCATGCTTCAGTAGTATTCTGGTTAGGCAAGAAAACTCCTCAGGAAAGAACGTTCACATGGAGAATGAATGGATCACTGTTAAAAAGGAAAGAAATAGCGCAGAGGTTGAGTAGAGAAATTAGAGAATATTTTGAAGTAAATAATAACACAGTATCTTCACCGGTATTGGTATGGGAGGCTCATAAATGTGTGATGAGGGGAATATTAATACAGGAAGGAAGTAGGATTAAGAAGGAGAAAGAGATAGAAATAAGAGATAGCTTAAAAAGGATAGAGAGACTGGAGGCTGAACACAAAAGGGGGTTGGCTAGAGAGATATTAGAGGAGTTAACAGCTGAAAGAGAAAAATTAAAATCGATCCTATTTAGGAGAGCAAGGTATGCAGCACAGAGGTGTAACAGATTATACTACGAACACGGAAATAAGACAGGGAAACTATTGGCGTGTGCGTTAAAAAAACAGCAAACAGCCAATTTCATACCCTATATATGTGATGATAAAATAAAGAAACATTATAGGAGTGAATCTCAGGCGAGGGTATTCCGTGCATTCTATGAGAAACTCTATAATCTGAATGGAGGGGATGAAGAAGTAGGAAGGAAAACTAGAAGAGAAGCTGTACGGGAGTATGTAGAAAATGCAGGGCTGGGAAAGCTTACACAGGAGGAAATAGATAGAATGGAGGCCCCTATTACGCTTCAAGAACTAAGAGAAGTAGTAAAGAACATGCCTGGGGGGAAAGCCCCAGGCCCAGATGGCTTTGGGGTAGAGTATTTTAAGCAATATATCCATGACTTAGAGGGCCCATGGGTGGAGGCTTTGAATGCCCTGAGTGGAGAGGGGGAGAGATTTAGTAGAGACTCCTTAGAGTCTCATATTACCGTAATACATAAACTGGGTAAAGACCCGTCGGTTTGCTCTAGCTATAGACCAATATCATTGTTGAATGTGGATCTTAAAGTCTTTGCAAAGATTCTGTCCAGTAGAGTGTCCCCATGGCTTCATAAAATTATACAGACAGATCAGGTGGGGTTTGTCCCCAAGAGGGAGGCACGGGATAATACTTTGAGGACACTCAATGTCCTGCAGTGGATGGACTCCTCGACCGACCCTGTCGTATTGCTCTCCACGGATGCGGAGAAGGCATTTGACAGGGTCGGTTGGGAGAGTATTAGAGCAGTGATGCAGTCTATAGGGGTGGGGAAAAGAATGGCTTTATGGATAGGGTCGTTGTATAAAAATCCGACAGCAAGGGTGAAGGTGAATGGGGTTCTCTCAGAGCCATTTGCGATTTCAAATGGCACGCGTCAGGGGTGCCCTATGTCCCCTCTGATATTTGCATTGGCCTTGGAACCATTTCTAAATCATATAAGAAAGAACCCGGATATCGGGGGAATACGGATAGGACAGAGGGAACATCGAGTTGCAGCCTACGCAGATGACTTACTGTTCTATCTCAGAGTCCCTAGAGTATCATTACCAGTCCTGATGGCGGAGTTTAAGAAATTTGGGAGAATTTCTGATTTTAAAATAAACTGGGATAAATGTGAAGCCATGGGGATAAACATAAGTGATCAGGAGAAAGAATGTCTAAAGGAAAGCTTTCCGTTTAAGTGGGTTAAGGAAGCTATCACGTATCTGGGTACTAAGATTACGACAACTGTGGGAGGGTTATATAAGCTGAATTATGGGACACTCCTTGAGGCTATAAAAAAGGATCTCCTGGCATGGAGAAAGTTAAAACTCTCCATGTTAGGGAGAACTAATATACTAAAAATGAATGTGCTCCCTAGATTGCTCTATATATATCAGACAGTACCAATACCGGTACCAGAGATTTTCTTTAGGATATTAAAAAGAGAATTTACCACATTTATATGGAAAGATAAGCCCCCTAGAGTAAAGTACTTACTGGTGACCCAAAAGAAGGCCCATGGAGGATTAGCACTCCCGGACCCTAAAAAATATTATGAGGCGGCAATAGTGGCGAGGATTGTAGATTGGCATAAAAATATACAACATAAACTATGGGTGGAAATGGATCAGAATATGGTCGATATCCCTTTACAATTGTCCCCGTGGACCACACATACTTATAGGACTATACATTCGGCAGGAATATATGTGAATCACACGCTTAAAATCTTTAACAGTCTGAAAGTAAAGCACGAGTTGTCTCCATTGCCTTCCCCACTCATGCCGATAGTAGATAATGACAGGTTTATGCAGGGGGCCAGTGGAAAGCAGTATGCGAGATGGAGAGATTCAGGGGGGGTTAGAGCGGGGGACCTGAGGGAGGGGGGAGAGTGGAAACCCCTAGACACAATAAGAGAACAAAGGGGGCGAGAAGATTTAGACTGGTGGAGTTTTATGCAATTTAGGCAGTTTTTGCTATCGCAAGGACGAAAACAAGATTTTGACAGAGAGCTGACGCAATTTGAGCAACTTTGCAGATTAGAAGGAGATGGGAGAAGATCATTAGCTAGGATCTATGGAATAATAAACGATAAGAGAGATGTGGTTGAGCCTTACAGGAAGAAATGGCAAGATGAATTGAATCTCCAGTTTACAGATGCCCAATGGAATAAAGTAATAACATTCTCATATAAAACCTCAATATCGACCAGAATACAAGAAACAGGGTTTAAACTATTAACCAGGTGGCATCTCACCCCAGAAAGATTGGGGAATATGTACCCAGATTTTGACCCCAGGTGTTGGAGGTGCCAGACGGAGAGGGGTACTTACCTCCATATATTTTGGAGCTGCAATAGATTGGGTGGATTTTGGGGGGGAGTGAGGCGGCTGGGGGGGGAGATCCTAGGAGAGGACCTCCCTATGGATCCAGCTTTCTTTCTACTGCACCATAATGATTGGGGCATCAGGAAATATAGACAATCTTTATGTAGCTATCTGATTAACGCTGCAAGAATACTTATCGGAAGGCATTGGAAAACACAGCAACCTCCCACTCTAACAGAGTGGATAGGAGAAATAACTAGAATACAAAGACTGGAGGAATTAACAAGATACTTGGCGGGTAAAGAGGAGCAGCACAAACTAACCTGGGAGAAATGGGAAGAGTTTAAACACACTGAAGAATATAAGAGGTTGTGTGGTGATGATGGGACACAGACATGATTAATGATTAATTATGGTTTTCGCTCGGAAGCCCTCTTTGGAGAGGTGGTAAAATATGAGATGGGCAGGACTGAGGTGGGGGGGATGGAACGAGGAGCAGGGAAACGGGTGAAGGGTCTTGGATGGGGTTCTTTCTATTTTTTATCGTTTTAGTTTCCTTTTTCTCTGGTTGTGATCGACTTTTTTATGTGGGCTGTGTGGGAGTCCTTGGGACTCATGGTGGAGTGGGGCAGGAAGTGCGATAAGCGGGTTGGAAAACAGGAGGGAGAAGGTATACTGAGTGAGGGTAATCTGCCAATACTGATTTAGATAGAGGTGTATTAGAAGTGTTTAATATAATCGTATGTAAAAAGAATAGGCGGATAAAGCAGGCCCCCATGTGTTTTTGAGAAGCGATATGTTTTATGTATTTAAAATAACCCGTCTGAGTTTTATGGGATATGATTGTATAATATGTTTGTAAAATCACTTTGAGAAATAAAGAATCTATAAAAAAAAAAAAAAACACAATATGAGAATAATGGTTGAGTGAGTTGTGCACCCCACTCCAACACTGCGCCCTGAGGCTGGAGCCTCTCTCGCCTCTGCCTCAGCACGGCCCAGGGCGTAACTGAGGAGTTTGGGGCCGCAGTGCAAGTTTATCATGGGGCCCAAAGCTCTCTATTGATATGGTGCCCCAAATCCTATCAAGGACAGCTGCAGTGTCAGGAAGGTGTATTTAGAGTAAGGAAACAGGATTACCACTATGCAATGCACTTAGAGAGGTGTTCATTACCAGCAAAACACCAATGAAATGGTAGTAAGATGGATGAAGGGAGCCCCTCCAGTTCAGGGACCCCAGTGCGGTGCATCCCCTATTGCTACGCCACTGCCAATGCCATAACTACGAATCATGGGCCTCCCCCAAAAAACTCTCATGCCCCCCCCCCCCACCATATTCATGCCATTTTCCCCATCTTCCCTTGTGGACCAGAACAGCCTGGGGGGGGGGGGGGGGGGAGGCATTGGCCGGGGATCATATAACAAGTGTGGCCATCATGAAACCTTCACCTATAACAGGTGTAGCCACAATAAAATTGGATCTGTCGGATCAAGCTCTGTCTGTGTCGGAGTAGTTGAGTGGTTAACGTCTGCACTTTTGCTGCTCTCTTGTGGCCACTCCACTATTTAGAGGAACCGTAAAGACACATAGTAGAACGTAATAAATTATTCACGATACCAATTTTTACTTTAATAATTAGAATCTCTCTATGTATGTGCCACAATCACTCGAAAACGCCTTGACCGATTTCAACGAAACTTGGTATACAGATCCCTTACTACTTGGGATATGTTCTGGATATTTTGCACCCCACTGCCCCCATTTTTCACCACCTCCCCAAGATACATAAACCAGGCGCTCCCCCAGAGGGTAGACCCATTGTTGCTGGTATAGGGTCCCTGGGGGAGCGCCTGAGTGATTAGGTGGATTCTATGTTGCAGCCTCTTGTTAGGAGACTTCCCGGTTACTTAAAAGATTCTAAACATTTGTTGGCCAGTTTGGAGAAAGTCGGGTGGGATGGTTGCTGCAGTTGGCTCACCATAGATGTAAAAGCTTTATATTCCTGCATTCCGCACCATTTGGCTTTAACGGCTTTACAGTATCACCTTGAGAAATATTCAGATTATTCTTCTGATCTTAGGGTGTTTATTTGTGCTGCCATCGAATACCTCCTGCAACTTTTTTATGTTAGATGGCGTCTTTTACCTCCAGAGGTGTGGAGCCTCCATGGGGGCCAAATTTTCCCCATCCCTGGCCAATCTGTATATGGGGTGGTGGGAGGAGTTCCACATCTTTGGGGGTGGGGGACGCCTTCGGGACAGTGTTGCGTGGTACGGGAGGTTCATAGATGCACTGGCGTATCCAGACCGGGGTTCTGGGTGTATGGAACACCCCCCTGAGACTCCTGTCCCTTTAAAAAAAAATCCCTGAAATCGCTGAAGCGGGCCAGCTGGTAAAGGCTTGCCTCCTGCAGGGATTGTGGGAAAAACTCAGCTCTTTCACTATTGTAAAGACTGCATGTAGACAGCTACAAAAGGTATTTCACAGGTTGAAAAGTTTTGACAGTCCCTAAACTCCAGGAGGGCTGCCTGCAGCTTGTGTGAGGGGCTTTTTTGGCTGGCAGGGACAGGAGACACATGCAAGTAGCCTGTGTGATGGGGGACTGCAATACAGATACTCTCTCTGCATTCTCTCTGCATTCACTATTGTTTTCCTCCTTCCCCTAGTGCTGGCTGGAAGGGGGGCAATCTCCCCCCAGGCAGCCTTTCATTCAGAGATTTGTGTCTGGGTTATTCAGGTAAAACACTAGGCTAGCTGATAAAAGTGCAGGCAAGCTGGTAAATATACACAGCCTGATGCAGAGCTTGCCTGGAGGGTCTGTGGGCAAACATCTGTCTGGTCTCTCCCCATTGTTATAATGACTGCATGTGTGGATAAAGTGTTAAACAAGGTGAAAAGTTTTTGACAGTCCCGAGACTCCAGGAGGGCTGCTTTCAGTTTCTGCAATACAGATAAGCTCTCTGTTCCATCTCAGGCTATTCTCAGTCTCTCTCCACTCCTCCTCTTACTGGGCTAATGCACGCCAAAATCACAATAGCAATTGCTAGCAATTAGTGAGTGCAATTTTGTGAAGCGATTTTCAGAGCGATTTCTGAATGAATTGCTCAAAAAAATGCTACATGCAGTATACCTGCGATTTTGAAAAAAATCACAACGCTGCTGTGAGAAAACCCTCATAGGGTAACATTAGCCAAGCGCTTTTCAAATCACTGTCGATTTAAAAAACACTCAGAAGCCCTCTTGGTGTGCACCAGCCTCCTTCATTCACCTTTGTTTCCCTCTTCCTCTAGTGCTGGCTGGCTGTGTCTTCTTGTCATACAGGAAAGCTAAATAAAAGTGCAATCCTGGTGAGGCAAATTATTATTATTTAGTATTTATATAGCGCCGCCATCTTCCGCAGATGCATATATCCCTGCATCATATGGCTATCGCTTGCGCTATGTGACACTTTGTGGCATATTCCACTGAATTGTCCAAACTAAGTCTATCTGCCGTTTCTCTCTCGGGGAGTTGTTCCATCGCTGTCCCCCGTTCAAATTTGCTGCTACCAGAAGCCCTCAGAAACACTCGTGTCCTTGAGCACTTCCAAAGACAGGCAGCCCCGTAACACGCCAGCGCACTTCTGTGCATGGGCAGTATGGAGCCACCTGTCTTCGGAAGCACTCTGGGACATAAGTGCTTCCGGACCTTTCAGGAATCCCCCCCTTAAAAATCCTGCGTTTGCCCCTGGTGAGAGGATAAGATGAATGTTTAGGGGAATTCATACATTGCGTAATTGCAAAAACATTGCGTACAGCATACTGCATTTGTGAATTGTAATTATGCCTGTAAGGACACACAAACGCATGACTTTACATTTAATGCATAAAAATATTCGCATCTATTCACCAGTGTACTGCGCATGCACAGCTATTAGTTTACTATTCAATGGGAAAAATGCGTTCGTATGCAACAAAAAATGTGTGTCTATCAGCCAGTATACTGCTATAATATAAACAGTATACAGTATAATAAATATTCAATACAAGTAATCGCTTCGTATGCGTAAAAACTTTCACGTCCATGTCACGCAAAGAAAATTATGCAACATTCCTAAATTTCACCTACTTCTAGAGACTTTACGCAAACTAAATTTAATGTAAATTCCTCTTACATGCGTAATTACAGTTAGATTATGTTTACATATACATTTTTTTACACGTAATCTGCAAATTTCACATTACGATTACAAAGCTTAAAGAGACACTTAAGCCAGAAAAAAAAAGAGTTTTACTCACCTGGGGCTTCTACCAGCCCCCTGCAGCAGTCCTGTGCCCTCGCAGCCACTCACTAATCCTCTGGTCCCCCGCTGCCAGCTAGTTTCGTTTTTGCCGACAGGCCCGTCAGGACTGGTCACGCATAGCTTTTTCTGCATTCCCGACTGTAATTAGCGCAATTACGCACGCATAGATATGCAGCAACGCGTATTTTTGTACGCGTTGCGGCCCGCAATAGCGCTAATTACAGTCGGGAATGCGGAAAAAGCTACGCGTGGACAGTCCTGACGGGCCTGTCGGCAAAAACGACACTAGCTGGCAGCGGGGGACCAGAGGATTAGTGAGTGACTGCGAGGGCACAGGACTGCTGCGGGGGGGCTGGTAGAAGCCCCAGGTGAGTAAATCTCTTTTTTTCTGGCTTAAAGCGTAACCGAGATGAAAAACTAAATATAACAAGTGACTTGTCTATATATCTTATCTAAAGTTTAGATAGTTTACACAGCAAATCTATCTTCAAACAGCTTCAACAGTATATTAATATTTTTTCCTGTGATACAATGGGAGCAGACATGTTTTCTGCTTGTCACTATTACACAATTACACATACAGGCAAGCTTATCTGTATCTAGGCATGCTAATCTGCATATTCTGTGAAAACTCCACTCTTATCTCCTCCATTACACAGGCAACTGATCTGTATCTGCACTGCAGCTCTCAGATTGTGAAAACTCTGCCTCTGAAATCTATAGCTAGTAACACCTTTTTCACCTGCCCAGACTGAAATCCCACAATCCCTTGCAAGCGCCAAGGCACTCTGGAGAAGCTGTGGGTGTGGCTTGTTTAGTTTATAGGAAATTAGGGTATTAAAACAAAACAAAAAAGTATTTGGCTTAAGGAATGCCCTATAAACAATAGGAAAGGAACACAATTATGCAATGAGTAAAAGTTCATCTCGGATCCACTTTAAGGTTCACTTTAATTGTGAATTACGATGCGTAAATACACATAGGCGTAATTTCTGACCACCACTAGTTGTAACAAGAGTTTATACCTACTAAATTACAGAAAAAAAAGCTGACAGTGACATAGCTAAGAAAATATATGGGCCCCAGTGCAAGTTACATTGGGCCCACCCAAGCATTTTATACATAATAATTTATACAGCACACCAAAACCTGCCAAAGACAACCACAGTGTTAGAGGTTCAAGAAGGGGATGGGGAACAGTTTGTTAAAGTGGACTTGAACTCTTGCAAAGGACACAAGGATAACATTACAGAAATGCACCCTGTATGTATTTAAAGAGTTTAGCCAGTTTAATTCCCCCTCATTTGTGTCTAATCACAAGTTGTTATTTGATCCTCCCCCTGTGTCACATGACTGCCTATGGCAGTTAAGCAGATAAGCCCATTTGAAAGTACAGGCTGTAAACAATATGTCTGCTTCCATGAATCAGGAAGTAGAAACTGTGCTGATTTATTTTAAGATTTGTATCAGCTGTAACAAAGAAATGTTTTTGTTTAACCCTCCTGGCGGTATGAAAAATTCCGCCAGGAGGCAGCGCGGCAGTTTTTTTTTTTTAAATCATGTAGCGAGCCCAGGGCTCGCTACATGATAGCCGCTGCTCAGCGGCATCCCCCCGCCCGCTTCGATCGCCTTCGGCGATCTCCGATCAGGAAATCCCGTTCAAAGAACGGGATTTCCTGGAGGGCTTCCCTGTCGCCATGGCGACGGGGCGGGATGACGTCACCGACGTCGTGACGTCATTGGGAGTCCCGATCCACCCCTCGGCGCTGCCTGGCACTGATTGGCCAGGCAGCGCACGGGGTCTGGGGGGGGGGCCTGCGGCACAGGGTCTGGGCGCGGGGCGGCGGCGATCAGTGTGCTGGCGCAGCTAGCAAAGTGCTAGCTGCGTCCAGCAAAAAAAAAATTAAGAAAATCGGCCGAGCAGGGCTGGAGAAAACCTCCTGCGCGGCTTACCCTGAACTACGTTCGGGGTTACCGCCAGGAAGGTTAAAGGTTATTATGCTATTGTGTATCTTTTAGAGCAGAGAGGAGTTCTGAGTTCAGGTCCACTTTAATGAAAGCATCTACTAATTAATTAATTACTACTATTTGAAGCATCTATAGAAGAGAATATTACCAGCACAGGACCAATAGAGAGCTAATACTGAGGCCCAGTATGGTCACAATCTCTGCATCCTCTATTGCTACTCTACTGAAAACTGATATAGGCTGGATGCACAGATAACATAACATGAAAGGTTGCGTTTTATATCACATTCGGGGGGGGTTTGTGTGCGTTTTTGCTGAGTTTTTACTGCATTTTTGGTGCGTTTGAGTTAGCGTTTTTTTTTACGCAGATGCGTTTTTCAAGCGTTTTGCGTGCGTTTCGATGCGTTTGCGTTTTGCATATACAAAACACATATGCGTTTTGTATGCATTTTTCATGCTTTTTCCAATTGCGTTTTAAGCAAATAACTAGGAAGACAACAGGAAGCGGAAATACATCACAAAACAATAATAAAAAACGCATATAAAAACGCATGAATAATGCATACCATTGTGTTTTCATTGACTTTCATTATGTGCATTTTTGATGCGTTTTTTAATATTATGCAACAAAACATGCATTTTTAAAAAGGCGTTGTTAGAAAATGCAAATGCGTTTTTTATATGCGTTTTTCCTGCTGCCCATAGACTTCCATTAGCAGCAAAACACAGCATTTTCCGCAACGCTAGCATTTCTGATAAGTGTGCACCTGCCATAAATCAAGATAACAGCTAATGTTTTCCAATATACATTAATTACAATTATAGCCAAAATTATAATATAGTTATTAACAAAATTGGATAAAAAGATGTTCATAATTTGTAAACAGTAGAGAAAACGTAAGGAATTAGTAGTATTTGGACATATGAGCCATCTCCCAACTGACTAGGCTTAAAAAAAAATGCCTGCATGAGATCATCCTCATGGCTCCCAACTGACCAGGATTCAAAAAATGCCTGCATGAGACCACTGGCATGAGCTCAACTGCCGGAGATGGCATGAGCTCAACTGCCGTAGATGGCAGTTGGAAGTCATTAGTCAGTTAAATGCCATTGGAAACTGCAGCAGTTTGCGAGTCTCCAGCTGAATTTATATTTTAGAAGAAAAAAAAGGCTTTTGGAAGAAGAAAAACCTGACAAGAGGACTGAATAGGACATCATGATGACTGGACCAGGCCCAAGCCATGGGCAGGGATCACCGAGGAGGAGGGGGAAGAAGAGGAGCAGAGGAGGGCCGGCTGTCAGCAGCCAGGCCACAACAGGGAAGCAGAGGGCGAAGAAAAGAAGACGGAGGGGTCCAAAGCCCTGGCTGCCAGACCTGCGGCTGACCATGGAGGACAAGATGGATCTCCAAGGCACTGGGATGCTCCGCTGCGCAGTGTTAGAGGCAGCTGTGAAACTTTTGAGACAACAGTTCCAGGATGCGACTGGTCTTCCTTGCATCAGAGCAGTGTGCTTTCCGGTCAGACCCAGAACAGTGCCCACTGTTCAGTTCCACGTGGATTGCCAACATCAGCATGGATTTGTCACCGCATGTGAAGGTACAAAGGTGGTGGTTGCAGACAGCTACAAGGCCATGGCTTTTGGAAGTATGGCCATCAGGCAGATAAAAGACAGCTACAAAAACTACATGAAGGACCCAACAAAAAACATGGAGTATCTGGCGGTGGACCAACAATCAAACACCAACAAAGACTGCGTCATCCATTGCATTGCAAACGCCTACGAGCTGCTGGCAGCAGATGGGAACCCGGAGTGTGTGTACAACAAGCAACTTATGAGACCGCATCTGCTGCAGTGCTTCACCAACAGGAAGATAACTGAATTTCCCAAGGATTACAAACCAGCAGGACAACCTTCAGTGAAACCTTTTAAATGGAAGCCCTGAAGCTAGAGTGGATTCTCCATTGCTTGCCTCCCATCACCTGCAACACCAGCATCTCTGCAATGATACAGTCACCGGTCACGTAAGTAGTAGCTGACTATTCTCCTAACATGTTAATCTTTACTAACTCAGGAATGAGATGCCATGCTAGCAAATGAAAGCCACTAGCCGCTTATTAATGAACTGGCTGCTTAATAACTAACCGGCAGGTGGAATTCATTTGCTAATGCCCTAATTTTTTTCTTGGGGGGGGAGGGGGGTTCAATTTTTTTTTCTATACCATCAAATGTATAAATGAAAATAGTTTATAATGGCATCATCCTGGGTTAGTGATGATTTACATGTAAGAAGGATTGTCCACCCGACCCAAGCCATACCTTCTGTTCCATGCTGCAAACATCTATCCGCTCCACTCCAACATCCTAATCGCCTCTGTCTACACACTGAAGCATCCAGCTCAGCTTAAACACCCCTCTACAAGCAGCCTAATAAACAGGCTGGGTAAGTATCTAAAAACAAAGCTAGGTGAGTATCTATAAAACAGTCTGGGTAAGTATCTAAAAAAAAAAAAAAACTAGGTGAGTATCTATAAAACAGTCTGGGTAAGTATCTAAAAAAAAAAAAAAACTAGGTGAGTATCTATAAAACAGTCTGGGTAAGTATCTAGAAAAAAATAAAAGCTAGGTAAGTATCTACAAAACAGTCTGGGTAAGTATCTAAAAAAATAAAAGCTAAGTGAGTATCTATAAAACAGTCTGGGTAAGTATCTACAAAAATCAAATCTAGGTAAGTATCTACAAAACAGTCTGGGTAAGTATCTAAAAAAAAAAAAAACTAGGTGAGTATCTATAAAACAGTCTGGGTAAGTATCTACAAAAAAATAAAAGCTAGGTAAGTATCTACAAAACAGTCTGGGTAAGTATCTACAAAAATCAAAGCTAGGTAAGTATCTACAAAACAGTCTGGGTAAGTATCTACAAAAAAAAAAACTAGGTGAGTATCTATAAAACATTCTGTGTAAGTATCTAAAAAAACAAAGCTAGGTGAGTATCTATAAAACAGTCTGGGTAAGTATCTAAAAAAAAAAAAAACTAGGTGAGTATCTATAAAACAGTCTGGGTAAGTATCTAAAAAAAAAAAAAAACTAGGTGAGTATCTATAAAACAGTCTGGGTAAGTATCTACAAAAAAATAAAAGCTAGGTAAGTATCTACAAAACAGTCTGGGTAAGTATCTACAAAACAGTCTGGGTAAGTATCTACAAAACAGTCTGGGTAAGTATCTACAAAACAGTCTGGGTAAGTATCTACAAAAATCAAAGCTAGGTAAGTATCTACAAAACAGTCTGGGTAAGTATCTACAAAAATCAAAGCTAGGTAAGTATCTACAAAACAGTCTGGGTAAGTATCTACAAAACAAAGCTAGGTGAGTATCTATAAAACAGTCTGGGTAAGTATCTAAAAAAATAAAAACTAGGTGAGTATCTATAAAACAGTCTGGGTAAGTATCTAAAAAAAACAAACTAGGTGAGTATCTATAAAACAGTCTGGGTAAGTATCTAAAAAAAAAAAAAACTAGGTGAGTATCTATAAAACAGTCTGGGTAAGTATCTACAAAAATCAAAGCTAGGTAAGTATCTACAAAACAGTCTGGGTAAGTATCTAAAAAAAAAAAAACTAGGTGAGTATCTACAAAACAGTCTGGGTGAGTATCTAAAAAAACAAAACTAGGTGAGTATCTATAAAACAGTATGGGTAAGTATCTAAAAAAAAAAAAACTAGGTGAGTATCTATAAAACAGTATGGGTAAGTATCTAAAAAAAAAAAACTAGGTGAGTATCTAATAAACATGTTAGGTGAGTATTATCCTTCACTCAGGCTAGGTTCACAGTGGTCAGTTGCATAATGCATGTGTTATAATGTGTTATGATTACTGTGAACTGCAATGGAGACTGGCCATAGACTTTAATACAAAGCTTGCATGCATAGAGCTGGAATAAAGTGATCTGTTACAACGCAGTACTGTGAACAGCCCCATAGAATTGTATGGGCAGTGAGCTGACATGCAGAATTATTTAGCAATTATTCTGCAACGCAACTGACCACTGTGAACGGGGCCTTAGGGCAATAACCTTCTTCTTTATTTTTACTTTTTTGTTGTTGTTGTAGCCCCCCCCCCCCCCCCCCCCCCCCCAAAAAAAAAGTAAACAAAAATGCAAAAAAAAAATTCCTCTTCTCTCCCTGACCCTGAACATTCTTTTGTTTGTTTTTTTAAATAATGTGTATTAGGTTTGTACTGACAGACTGACCAAATGACAAATCAGGGTTCACAATGAAGCTGGGCATACACTATTAGATATTTTTGGAGATCAGATAAACGATCGATATCCCCCTAATATTGATCCTTTATCTGAGTACCACCCTGCACAAACTGGCGGGTGACCCCTGCGCCCCCTGGGTAATCAGGAAAAGAAATAACTTTCTTAACTAATGTCTGATTGATATATTGATAAAAAAAATTATGTGAGAATGACCTAATTTTTAATAGATTTTTGTTTTAATCAATTTGTCCATACAAACAAATGTCTAAATTATTACAAATGTCTAATGATGATTGCCCACCTTCACACAGCCAGGCATACAGACTTACACCGACTGAATGACATACCCTGACTGAAGTAGAGTGACGCACACAGACACACACTCACTGACTAACTGCAGTGATAGGGCAGAGCATACAGGTTAGGTGATGTAGGGATAGACAGACTCACAGTGACTGTAGTGATAGGGTAGGGCATACAGGTTGGGAGAAGTAGGGTTAGACAGACTCACAGTGACTGTAGTGCTAGGGTAGGGCATACTGGTTAGGAGATGAATGGTTAGACAGACTGACAGTGACTATAGTGATAGGGTAGGGCATACTGGTTAGGAGATGAATGGTTAGACAGACTCACAGTGACTGTAGTGATAGGGTAGGTCATTCTGGTTAGGAGATGAATGGTTAGACAGACTGACAGTGACTATAGTGATAGGGTAGGGCATACTGGTTAGGAGATGAATGGTTAGACAGACTCACAGTGACTGTAGTGATAGGGTAGGGCATACAGGTTAGGTGATGAAGGGTTAGACAGACTGACAGTGACTGTAGTGATAGGGTAGGGCATACAGGTTGGGAGATGTAGTGTTAGATAACAGTATTTGTATGTTCTCGTCTGAAGCATGGTTACCTTTGTTTAGTGTCTGTGAAGTCCCATTCTGCAGATATTCCCATTTTCTGCTAGCCTGCAGGAGGAAGTGGGAATTCCTGAGAAATGGGACATCAAACAAAGTAAACATGCTATTTTCCTATGAATCATAATTAGCTATTTACATTTGTCTCTGTTAAGTCCACTTTCTTTAGTAATCTGATCTTCACAGAGGAAGAGGGAATATTTCAGAAATGGAGCATCACAGAGACACAGTAAAGGCACACAGCTAATCATGCCCCAGAATAGAATATACAAATACTTTTTACTAAAAAAAAAAAAAACACAAGGTAAAAGATGACTAGCATCTATTAGAGTAGGGTAGCGTAGTGTAGTGTAGGACCTGTCCGAGAGGAGTCTACCTTGGCGTTGGTGGGCAGGCTTACAATCTTTTGGCCAAAGATGTTCATGTTATCTGCAGGGAATAAGGTGCCCATACACTTATCAATGTTACCCGGCAGATTCGATCATTATGATTAAATCTGCTAGAGATCGATGCCACAATATGGCTGTCCGATCATAATTTGAAACGTTTTCCAGATGAAATCAATCCATGCTATCGATTTCTGCAGACAGAAAGGGACCCGTGCATCTAAAATGTGTTCCCCTGGGGCTGCATCCCGTTTGTGCTGATCCTGAAGGGAGGCATTTTAGTGCACACAAGTGGCTTCCTGCCAGCAATACCCTTCACGGACACTGCAGGCCTAATTTAGCCTATGAAGGGTGACAACATGAAAGGAAAAAAATTATCCCCCCCCCCAGGGCCCGCTCGGGGACTTTTGGGGGGCAGCAGGGGTCGCAGCATAAGAGGAGAGTGTGGCAGATCGGTGGGGAGGGGGGGAAATTCCCCCCCTCACCTCGGGCTCTCCTCTCAGCGCTCCCCCTCCTGCAATCATTGGTGGTGTTCGTGGCAGCAGCGGCGGTGGCGGCAGGATGACTCATTACCTCTTTCTCGCCGGAGCTCTTCCGTTCTCTAAGTGCAACTTCCTGTTTACACAGGAAGTTGAATGAAGCACTTAGAGAACGGAAGAGCTCCGGCGAGAAGGAGGTAATGTATTCATCCTGCCGCCACCGCCGCTGCTGCCACGAACACCACCAATGATTGCAGGAGGGGGAGTGCTGAGAGGAGAGCCCGAGGTGAGGGGGGTCGCATCCCCTATTGTTACACCAGTGAATAACAAGGCCACCTCTATTTATACAGTATCATTTTTTGGCCAATTGATTAACTAAAAGACTCCTAAGCTGTGTTTTATGCAAATTTTCGCATTCCGATGTTCCCATGCACACCAAGGAAGTTAATGTAAATGATTATATATATAATCAATTAAAATTCGCTTTTACATTTTCACATTTGGAATTATATACGACGTGCATGTCCATTGTGTAGAAGAAGCAAGCATGTAGGCAGTTTTTTCTACAGAAAATTGGAATGCGAAAATTCACACAACGCATGTCCAATGTGATGCCACTGACTTGCATTAGGTATGCGGCAGATGCAAATTCGCAAAAACGCAATTTGCACAGAAATTGTGTCAGGTGTGAAAGATGCCTAATAATTGTACTTTTTTTCTTTACTACAGGATTTCAAGCCAGAGCAAGTGCTTTCTTCCTTTTTATTTTCCTGTCAGGGCTGGGAGTCACAACTGGCGGCCAATTAGAGGCCAATGTTAATTTGCTTTTTCTTCTTGGTATCAAAAAATGAGCCTTTTTTCCAAATAGTTGGAAGGAAAGGAATTTCAAACAGGAAAACCAGAGCATCTAATCAGTGATGCTGAGTGCATCAGAGGCCAGTAATTGTCCATTATACAGTCTGTTATCCAGCGAGCCATGAGAGAGAGGAAACGCAGTGCCTGGTAGTCATGCATAGCATGTCAGTCAGATACACTCCGCATCCTCCATTGGCCAGAAAAGGATCAAGATGAAATGGAGCCTTTGGCAAGATAGCAGTTTTTGCCCACCGCTGATGGTCACCTGGCTTTTGTAGTAAGATTTGGTGCAGCTGCCTAGGTTTGCATTGGCCAGCGAACCCCAGACCATAACAGTCTATTAGTAGCTCTGATAAGTGGTCACTTATGGCACATCTCAGTGGCAGGGTATTTGCCCTCTTATGGTGGCCACTAATGATCCAATATTTGTGTCCAATCTTACCAAATCTGTGCAGTAGAAGGGTAATCTGAGTGAATATATTGAATACATAATTTCGGCTGTTCCTCATATTACATAGAAGTGGTAAGATTGGACAAAAAAAGATTGGATCATAAGTGGGCACCTTTGGAAACTGCACAGGCATAGTTTTATGGGAACCTGTAGGATATGGAAGCTGACATATGTATTTGCTTTTAAACAAAACCAGGTGGCTGGCAGTCCTGCTGATCTCTTTGTCTGCAGTAGTGTCTGAATCACAACACCTGAAACAAACTTGACTAAATCAGTCAGATGTCAGTCAGAAACACCTGATCGTCATGCTTGTTCAGGGTCTATTGCTAAAAGTATTAGAGGCAGAGGTTCAGCTGGACAGCCAGGCAACTGGTATTATTTAAAAATACATAAATATGGCAACCTCCATATACCTCACACTTCTGGTTCTCTTTAAACACATTACTGTAAATTGCTTCATCTATCCAAGAATGACTGATGGTGTTCAGTGCATATTTCTTATACAGTATAATCTCTTATAGTAAACTCTGATATAGTAACCGTCCAGGTCCTGGCCCAGCACCATTATAAGTACATACCTCCCAACTTTTTGAGATGAGAAAAATTGGACAATTAAGCCACGCCCCTGCCACACCCCTAATCACGACCCTGGCACACCCATAGTCACTCATACCAAAAAGATTTCATAAGAAAAATATGTTGTTTTATCATTTAAACCACACTGGTCCTTTCTATCCTGGTGCATTTTCCTTCATATCAACATTTATATAAGAACTATATCAATTTAAAAGATGAGAATAAAGTTTAAAGGCAATTAAACACATTTTTTTCAGTAGGGAAATACATATATTTAGATAGAAAGAGGGACAAAGTCCTGAAAGAGGGACAAATAGGGAGGAAAGAGGGACAGATGAAGTGTGGTTTGAATAATGAAAATACATTGTTTACAGATAAATGCTTCATGGTATGTATGACCAGCAGTGTGTGTCTAAAAGGTGTCCTTATGTCTCATCTAAAAAAAATAGGGAAACATACTCTGGGGATGAAAAAAATGGGAGATGAATAAGGAAGAGGGGATGCAATGCACAGAATGGGGACATGTAATGGTGGCCTATTAAAAGATGGCACGAAATAGTAGAGCCTACAACCAGTTTTGCTCTCTCTCTCTATATATATATACACCGTATATTCCGGCGTATAAGACGACCCCTCAACTTTTCCAGTTAAAATATAGAGTTTGGGATATACTCGCCGTATAAGACTACCCCTCTCCCAACGCACAGCAAATAAACATTTATCAGAGAGGTATGGAAAAATAGATCACGCTGTGCCCATAAAACACGCCTCTTTCACCCGTCTGGCCCACCCTTGTATCCTATTTACCTCCTTCTCTGCCTCTCAGATGCGCCGCTTCACTACAGTCCTCAGCAGTGAGATCTGAGAGGCGGTAACAGGATAGGGTGTATCACTCGGCATCAATGACACCCGGCATATAAGTAGCAGGGCCGGGCCGAGGCAGAGGCTGGAGAGGCTCCAGCCTCAGGGCGCACTGTAGGAGGGGGCGCACAACTCACTCAGCTGTCATTCCCAATTGTGTTTGAAGAAGAAAGAAATAAGAAAAGGGGATACATGGCAGTGACTGCATGCCAGATAGCTAGAAATTAAGGTGTTGGGGAGGTTGGGGGCCCTGGGGCACCTATTAGTCTAATAGCAATCAGTGTGTGACGGCTAGGGTGGGAGGGATGGAGGGGCGCACTTTGCTGTCTCAGCCTTGGGTGCTGAAGGACCTTGTCCCGGCTCTGATAAGTAGAGTGACCAGACGTCCCGGATTGCCCGCGACGCGTCCCGGATTCGGGCTCCGCTCTCCCAGGCAGCATGAGGTCCCGGGAAACGTCCCGCTTTTAGCAGCGGGAAGTCCCAGCCTCTGGACTCTGGTCACTTTATTGCATGAACTGGCCGGGGCGTCTATAGAAGCCGTGCCAGTTCATTGCCCGCAGCCCCGCTCCAGCCTCCTTACTATCTTCTGGTGTTCCGACACCGGCAGGCGAGCAGGGCTACGGCAAGATGGCTGCCGAAGCCCTGTACTGGAGACTATTCGTGTCTCCAGTACAGGGCTTCGGGCGCCATCTTGCTGTAGCCCTGCTCTGCCTGTCAGCGCGGGATACTTCAGGAGGATCGTCCGGGGGAGATGCGCGCCAGAGGAGTCTTCTGCCAGGTGAGTAAATGATTTTTTTCCAGGTGAACTTTGCCCGCAGTGAGTTTATTTTCTGGTGACATGTGTGCCCGCAGTGCGTTTATTTTCTGGTGACATGTGTGCCCGCAGTGCGTTTATTTTCTGGTGACATGTGTGCCCGCAGTGCGTTTATTTTCTGGTGACATGTGTGCCCGCAGTGCGTTTATTTTCTGGTGACATGTGTCCGCAGTGCATTTATTTTCTGGTGACGTGTGCCCGCAGTGCGTTTATTTTCTGGTGACATGTTTGCCCGCAGTGCGTTTATTTTCTGGTGACATGTTTGCCCGCAGTGCGTTTATTTTCTGGTGACATGTTTGCCCACAATGCGTTTATTTTCTGGTGACATGTTTGCCCGCAGTGCGTTTATTTTCTGGTGACATGTGTGCCCGCAGTGCGTTTATTTTCTGGTGAAATGTTTGCCCGCAGTGCGTTTATTTTCTGGTGAAATGTTTGCCTGCAGTGCGTTTATTTTTGGGTGAAATGTTTGCCCGCAGTGCGTTTATTTTGTGCTGACATGTTGCCCGCAGTGCGTTTATTTTGTGCTGACATGTTTGCCCGCAGTGCGTTTATTTTGTGCTGACATGTTTGCCCGCAGTGCGTTTATTTTGTGCTGACATGTTTGCCCGCAGTGCGTTTATTTTGTGCTGACATGTTTGCCCAGCAGTGCGTTTATTTTGTGCTGACATGTTTGCCCGCAGTGCGTTTATTTTGTGCTGACATGTTTGCCCGCAGTGCGTTTATTTTGTACTGACGTTGCCCACAGTGCGTTTATTTTGTGCTGACATGTTGCCCGCATTGCGTTTATTTTGTACTGACATGTTGCCCACATTGCATTTATTTTGTACTGACGTTGCCCACAGTGCGTTTATTTTGTGCTGACATGTTTGCCCGCAGTGCGTTTATTTTGTGCTGACATGTTGCCCACAATGCGTTTATTTTGTGCTGACATGTTGCCCATTGCATTTATTTCGTGCTGAAATTTTGCCCACATTGCGTTTATTTTCTGGTGTCTGGGGTAACTGTTGCTGCATTTATTATTTAATGGTCATAGTTGGCTATGCTTGCTGCTTTGGGGTTACGGTATACTATTAAATAGCATCACACAGTTTCTGCACACCCATGATGCGAAACCTCGTCTGACAACATCATGGCGCAAACACTGCTTTCTTATGCCTCACTGTTACATCATTATGTTAGCTCCGCCCATACAATGTCATGACCACACCCATTTTTCTGCCCCTCCCCCCCTCGTCCCAGGTTGTACCAACAAAAATCTGGTCACTCTAATATAAGATGACCCCAGACTTTTCAGAAGATTTTCAAGGGTTAAAAAGTAGTCTTATAGTAGAGTGACCAGACGTCCCGGATTGCTCGGGTCGCGTCCCGGATTCGGGGTCCGCTGTCCCAGGCTGCATGAGGTCCCGGGAAACGTCCCGCTTTCAGCAGCGGGATGTCCCGGCCTCGGGACTCTGGCCCCTCTATCCTTATGAACTGGCAGCGGCGTCTATAGACGTCGTGCCAGTTCATTGCCCGCAGCCCCGCTCCAGTCTCCTGCTTCTTCCGGTGTCTGTTCCGACACCGGCAGGCGAGCAGGGCTACGGCAAGATGGTTGCCGAAGCCCTGTACTGGAGACTATTTGTGTCTCCAGTACAGGGCTTCGGGCGCCATCTTGCCGTAGCCCTGTCAGTGCGGGAGACGAGCAGGAGGACGGTGGTCCTGGGAGCAGCGCGCCAGAGGCCGGAGACTTCTGCCAGGTGAGTAAATGCTTTCTTTTCCAGGTGAAATGTTTACCCGCATTGCTTTTCTTTTCTGGTGAAATGTTTGCCTGCATTGCGTTTCTTTTCTGGTGAAATGTTTGCGCGCATTGCGTTTCTTTTCTGGTGAAATGTTTGCCCGCATTGCGTTTACTTTCTAGTGAAATGTTTGCCCGCATTGCGTTTATGTTCTGGTGAAATGTTTGTCCGCATTGCGTTTCTTTTCTGGTGAAATGTTTGCCCGCATTGCGTTTCTTTTCTGGTGAAATGTTTGCCCGCAATATCTTGGTTGTCTGGAGAGGGGATCGGTCCACAGTCGACACTTTCATGACGTCCCTTAACGATAATCAGTGTAATCTGAGTTTTACATACACCTGGCAGCAATGTTCCATCAACTATTTGGATCTTACATTAGTTGGTGACATTAGTTCCAATAAGATCCATACCAAAACATTTAGAAAGATCTGTGCGGGCAATTCCACTCTCCAGGCAAATAGTTGCCATCCAGGACACACCATCTGGGCAATTCCGGTGGGTGAATTCATTCGGGCCCGCCGGAATTGCTCTGATGAGGGAACCCTGTTACAGGAGTTCTCTGTAGTGGAGGGTCGTTTACGGGACAGAGGTTACCCAAAGTGGATGATAGACAAAGGAAAATGACGAGCTCTTTCAATCCCCAGGAACCAATTGGTACGTAGTTCTGCCTCTGATACCAAATCTATTGAGAAACCTGTTTTTGTTACAAATTATAGCATAGAGTTTCGCGATATCAAACATGTTATCGAGAAATTTTTACCTATTTTGGAAGGTGACGGTGACATACGGCCCTATTTACAGGATGGCATAAGTTTTGCCAGCAGGCGTGCTCCCATGCTTGGTAACATTTTGTCCTCTAGCCATTTTGGTACTGGTACGGACACAACTACTTAGCTCTCGATTAAGGGGTCGTATAAATGTGCACTCCTTACGTGTCATTATTGTGTAGTCCATGATAATACTCAAATAGTGAGGTCACTTACAAATGGTTATAGGTCCCTCCTAAGACATTTTATTAACTGCAACACTAAAAATGTTATTTATTTGGTTACATGTACTTTATGCTCTCTACAATATGTGGGATGCACCACCAGACCTCTCAAGGCTAGGATAGCGGAGCACTATTTAGGGGCCTCTTGGTCCACGAGAAATATATCTAAATATATCTAATATATATATATCTATATATATATAATGTAGCGAGACATTTTCGGGAGGTCCATGGTGGTGACATGCCTGGTTTTCTATTTCAGGACATAGAGAGGGTTTTTCTACCAAAGAGAGGAGGGGACCTACTGTCATTAGTTCAAAAAAGAGAAGCCTTATGGATTTTCCGTTTAGGAACCAGAGCTCCTAAAGGATTTTCTCTGGTGCATTATACTGTGTATACTCGTTCTCATGTATAAATTGTATTATTTTACGTCGCTGTTCCTTTTCTGTTTTTGTTATAAATTTTGGTTTTATGCTGTATTTGTATGGCTTTTAGGATATAAATTTAGGTGACTCCAGTATGAGTGAAGTATAACACTTGCTTTCAGGCCTCTCCTTTTTGAGGAGCGGTCTGTACTCCGCCCTGGTTTGTCACCACCTATAGAAATGGATGAGTTTAGCTGTGATTTTTAGCTATGAATAAGGGTATACCTGGCCCGAAATATGTCAGCTGTGCTTTTACTGATAGGAGGATACGTCCTAAATAAACATTGAGTATCTAGAAGAGACATCGTTGCGGACCTTCCTTTACTATCTTGTATATTGTTTGGAGTGAGCAACCTAGGGTCCAGCACTGTCTCCGACAGCCTGCAGTGCAGCGGTGAGCCTTCCCTTTCTTCTTATGTTCTGGGGGTCTCGCGTCCCCCCTGCACACCTGGGCGGAGCTACAAACAGCCAATCAGATTTCACCCATTCAAGTCAATGGAAAAGATGTAAAAGGCTGCCATTCTCACAGTAATCAAGCCAGAGTCCCCAAACTTGGCACAGTTGGTCACTCGATGGGCGTATGTCTTTTTTCAACCCAAGTAACTATGTAACTTGGTGACCATGGTTACAAATCCAGGAAAAGTGGGCGGAGCATAAAACAACCAATCAAATTTCAGCCATTTATTTTCAATGGGAGAATGTAAACTGCAGCCATTCTTACACTGTTAATTGCAGGGTTTTCAAACTTGGCACACATGGTCACTGAGTGAATGAGATTAAGATTCAGGACAGTGGATGGAGCCTATTGATTTTCAGGGCAAATATTTAAACTGCTGCCATTCTTACACTGTTAATGGCAGAGGCTTCAAACTGGCGACAGTCGGTCATTATGTGACTGGGGTTTAAATTCACTAAAGGTGGTGGAGCTACAAACAGCCAATCAGATTTTTTTGGGTGGATAAACTGCTTCTATTAGCACATTTTTGATGCCAGCAACCTGACAGCTCACAAACTTGGTCATTGAGTGACTGTGTGTCAAGGTTTCAAAAAGTGGGTGGAGCCAAAAACAAATTTCACTGAGAAAATATAAAGTACAGGCATTCTTACACTGTTAATGGCAGGGTTCTCAGACTTTGCACAGTTAGTCACTAGGTGACTACAATGGCCTACAATGGCCAATCAAAATTTACATGTTGATTTTCAAGGGGAATATTTAAATTGCTGCCATTTTTACACGGTTAATAGCAGATACCTCAAACCTGGTATGGTTGGTCACTGGGTGACTGGGGTTCAAATTCTGGAAAGGGGGTGGGGTGGAGCCACAAACAGCCAATCAGATTTGTTTAATTTCTATGGGAAAATACAAAAGATTGATACCTAGGACCCTAAAGCTCATAAACTTGGTCATTGAGTGTTAAGGTTAGAAAAAGTGGGTGGAGCCAACAACTACATTTTTTACATGGGAAAATATAAACTGCAGCCATTCTTACTCTGTTAATTGCACGGTTTTCAAACTTCACACAGCTGGTTGCTGGGTGACTAAGATTAATATTCAGGAAAGTGGGCGGAGCTTGAAACAGTTAATCAAAATTGATTTATAAGGGGAATATTTACATTGCTGCTATTCTTACACTGTTAATGGAAGAGGCCCCAAATCTGGTACTGTCCGTCAATGGGTGACTGGGGTTCAAATTCTGAAAAGGGACGGGACCCAAAATAGACAAATTTGTTTAATTTCAGTGGTAAAATGCAAATTATGGATGCCAAAGACCACAAAGCTCAAACTTAGTCATTGAGTGACTGTATGTCAAGGTTAGAAACAGTGGGGGGAGCCCAAAACAACTAACTTCTTACATGAGAAAATATAAACAGCAGTCATTCTTACACTGTTCATGGCAGGGTTCTCAAACTTGACACACTTGGCCTCTGGGTGACTGGGATTAATATTTAGAAAAGTGGGTGGAGCCTACAACAGCCAATTAAAATTCACCCATTAATTTTCAAGGGGAATATTTAAACTGTTGCCATTCTTACACTGTTAATACAGAGGCCTTAAACCTGCTACAGGCAGTCGTTAAGTGACTGGGGTTCAAATTCACTCAAGGTGGCAGAGCCACCTATCGCCAATCATTTTTTTTTGCTGGATAAACTGCTTCCATTCACACAATTTTGATGCCAGGAACCTGAAAGCTTATAAACTTGGTCATTGAGCACTGTGTGTCAAGGTTACAAGAAGTGGGGGGAGACAAATAAGTTGGTCAAGTGGATTGAGCCTACAAAACCCAATCAAAATTCACCTAATGATTTTAAAGGGGAATATTTAAATTGCTGCCATTCTTACACTGTTAAAGGAGAACTGTAGTGAGAGGGATATGGAGACTGCCATATTTATTTCCTTTTAAGCAATACCAGTTGCCTGGCAGCCCTGATGGTCTATTTGCCTAAAGAAGTGTCTGAATCACACCAGAAACAAGCATGCAGCTAATCTTGTCATATCTGTCTAAATTTGTCAGAAACACATGATCTGCTGCATGCTTGTTCAGGGGCTATGGCTGAAAGTATTAGAGGCAGAGGATTAGCTGAATAGCCAGGCAACTGGTATTGCTTAAAAGGAAATAAATATGGCAGCCTCCATATACCTCTCACTACAGTTCTCCTTTAATGGTACAAGCCTCAAAGCTGGTACAGTTGATCATTGGGTGACTGGGGTTCAAATTCAGAAAAGGGGTGGCTCCACAAACAGCCAATCAGATTTGTTTCATTTCAATGGGAAAATACAAATGATTAATACCAAGGACCCAAAGCTCATAAACTTGGTCATTGAGTGTTTGTGTGTTAGGGTTAGAAAAAGTGATCAAAGCCAACGGCGGTCAAATACATACCCGGGCACCTGGTCTTCAGCTAGTATATATATACAGTATATATATATATATATATATATATATATATATATATATATAAAACTGGTAAACCTTATGTGCGTTGCTTGCACACATGAAGTTTACAGGGGTATACTGAATGCACGCCATTGATTGTATCAAGTCCATGGATCCCAGGACTCTTGCACACTACATGTGATACAGATTCTTTATACGATCCGATTTTTTATTCCAATTAAAAGCAGCATGCAGTACTTTTTTTTAATCGGAATCAAAAATCGGATTGTACAAAAAAAACGGGAATTGCATATGATCAGGAGCCACTTGATTGGCTACTAGTATTGATATCCAGGTTCCAACCATGAGATGACTAGTTTGTATAATACTAACTCTTCACAGCTTTAACTGCTATTCCAGGTAGTTATCTTCCTGTCCAGGGCTGCAGCTCCAAGTTGGGATAGAGAATCATGGTCCATTTCTTGGTGGAAACTTTTGTAGCTGAGAACATTTTAAATGAGGATATTTAAAAAAAGTACACATCACAAATTTTACTCCCAGGGCCCAGAGGTAGCACCTGTGCCCCCTTCCCCGTCCCACCATATGTTACTCGCCTGTCAGCACCGCAACTCTCTTCAGCCCTATTGCAGCTTCTTATCTCTATGACTCCCTCTAGCGGCGTCTCTCATTACCTACGCAGCTGGAGGGAGTCATAGAAATGAGACTCTGTGACAGAGAGAGCTGAATAGGGATCCCAGTGGTCAACGACAGGTGGGTAACAACTACAAGCATGCTCCACTATGCATATAAGGGAGGGGAGCTAAATTATACTGGGGCACATCAAACTATCTATGATGGGTTGAGGAGGCTAAAACTGGGTGCATATTGGCTAACCATACTGGGGAGGGAGCTACCTAATACTGGGGGTACATCTGGCTACCTATACTGGGGGGGGAGGGGCTACCGGAGGCTCATCTGGCTACCTATACTAGGGAGGGGGTTTCTGGAGGCACATCTGGGTAGCTGTATTGAGATAGGCACAAATTTGCAGGGTGGGCACGCTCTCTGCCTCTGGTGCTGGAGAAGTTTGTTCCAGCCCTGGTCACTCTAATTCAATAGAACTCACCTTGGCATTCATTCATACTCTGATGTAAAATGTGTCTTTTTTCTCACTCTAGAGCAGGCATGGGCAAACTCGGCCCTCCAGCTGTTACGGAACTACAAGTCCCACAATGCATTTGCCTTTATGAATCATGACTGTGGCTGTCAGACTCCTGCAATGCATTGTGGGACTTGTAGTTCCTTAACAGCTGGAGGGCCAAGTTTGCCCATACCTGCTCTAGACCCTGATATTCCCAAATGACATCTACAACTTTCTTCACATTCAAAACTTCTAAAACACAGATTGGTTATAAAAAATGCTCTAATGCAATCGCCAGATATAAAACAAAGAAGGGTAATTGGTTAATAACAACTCATTATAACTTCATCACTTAAAATTAAGTTCAAACGTCTGTGAGGAGCATGAAGACAGCAGAGAGGAGGAGAAGACATCTTGACATGAGTCTTCAGCACCCGGTCACAAAAGGAATGCTGGGAATTTTCTGAACTGAAAGGACAATTGAGCTACACACAACAGGTATTGTAGTTCAACACCACATCCAGAAAATGTACTTCAAGAGGATGGCCATATGCAACCAATTCAAGAGTTGCTTTTAGCAATCAATCATGAATCTATCTTGAAGAATATCTCTGTTCACAAACATGAGGGCAGTTGACCTGTAGAGATGATCAATGAAATGCTTATTTTATCAGCAAAAAACAACCTCTAGACTACATACCGTACTACTGTACTGTCTAAGGGATAGATCTCAAAAGCGGCCTATGTTTGAAGTCCAGATACTGAGACAGGAACTCTGTAAGGAATCCAATGACAGACACATTTGTTCTGCCCAGTGGCCTATCCAGGGACTTATGTATAATAGGGCTACAGTACTAAACTGGACTCCTGGGAAATTGAGGATGAAGCTTATTTGCAGTAGTTCTGTCCAACGAGCTATCTGATACTGCCATAGAAAATAGTTTCCATAAATCCTGCTGATAACTAAGGGTAGGGTTTTCGAGCTTCTTTGTGTATGCTCATCTGTCCTCTACTGACAAAGACACTCTGCCTGGAAGTCCTCAGCTGAAAAACCACCATCCCCCTCCCTTATCCACTTCTCTAATATCAAGATCTGCCCTGCTGTCTTCCAGGACTTTCCGACAGAGGCTTTCCGCTCCGCTCACATTGGAGTCTAAATAGCTTACGTTCCGTTCCAATGAGGGTAACGCAGCAGCGGAAGCAATGCTTTCTCGATGGGAAAGTTCACATTGCTGCATCGTGCTCCCTTCCACTCCCTGTGTTCCGCTCACTGGAGCGGACGTTCCCGACGTGAATGATCCTTCCGCTTGCTCCGCTTTCACAGAGCGGATGCGCTCCAATGTGAACCCGGCCTTAGGGCTGGTTCACACGGGTATCTGCTGAGCTTCTGCTCAGCGCCTCGTTCAAACCCTGTGTTTTGCTTTTTTTCAAGAATGTCAGCATTTAACAGTTTAGCTTTTAATGGCTTCCAGGAGAGCGTTGCGTTTTCTGGGCTTTTGTTGACTTTTGCAGGAAGTATAGGGAAAGGCTGGGCTTTTATGGGCTTTTATAGGCTTTGAGTTGTTTTCATCGGCTTTTGCTGGCTTTCAATTGCCTTCTAGAAGCTACATGTTGCTTTTGAGACAAGACCCGATGCTGGGATAAACTGCCAGGCTTTCATGAAAGCCTTCAAAAGCTTGTACTAAACGCTCCCATTCACTTGCAAGGGACAGCGGTAGATCCCTAAAAAACGTTACTTTAAGGGCTGGTTCAGACGGACGACAGGGGGCGTTCAGGCGACTAGGAAGCCGCGGCGTCATGTGACGTCTAGTTCGGGGGCGGCGGTACGGCGATTGTCGGCTTCGCGCCGCGATCGGCGTTGCTTGGCCCTGCAGGGGGACATGAAGCCGTGGTGGCTAGCCGGCCCTGGACGCTGCATGCTGCTTCTAGGGCCGGCCGAAACGTCGCATTAATTCGGGATCGGAATGCCGCGTTTACGCAATCGACGGCAATCGACGGTAACTGCGCGATGTTAATCGCTCCCATTCACTTAAATGGGAGCGTTTAGCCAACGAGTCCCAAACGCTTGGCGGTAACCGCTGCCAACGGTCTGTGTGAACCAGCCCTTAAGCAAACCGTCCGTGTGAACCAGCCCTAAGTGAAGTAATTTCTACAGATTCTCCAGGGACTGAGGGATAGGGATGGTTGAAAATGCAGATTCGGATGGAATTCCGAATTTCAACAAGTGTCTCTCTGATTTTTGCGGAATTATGCGGAAATCTGAATTTCCAATATCCAACTTTCCAGTTTCTGCAGAATTTTTTTTTTTCCCCGTATTTTTGTTAATAAAGATAGGTGATTATTATTATTTTTTAAACAGAATCAGCTATATTTTGTGGAATCTCTGAATGGCCTAATTCTCTTGTGAGGTACAAAACTGATAATTTGATTGGCTTAATACTTCAGAGTCTTGTGATTGGCCTAAAATTCCTGAAATAGATAATGTGATATTCCGCGGAATTCCAATTTCTGCATACTGATATTCGCCTTGGACAGCCGATTTCCGATCAGAAAAAACACTGGATAAACCTTATTCGGAGATTGATTCATGTTAATAAAACATACCTTTTAATAAACTGATCTGCTGAGGTAAGGAGTTCCATAAAGTAGGAGCAGCATGACAGAAGGCTCTGGAACCAAAAGTTTCTTGGTGGACTCTGGGTATGACAACGCGGTACAAGTCCTTTTTGGAAGGCCGGTGTAGAACATTGGTAGTAAAGAAAAGGGTCTCATATTGTTTTCCAGTACAGGAAGAGTTAAGAAACAACTTCTCTGAGCTCTTTGACCCACCTTGGGTCGAAGACAGCCCTGTTTTCTGAAGCACTTAACCATTACACAGTGAGAGACAGGTTGAGATAAGGTTTTACAGCAGGAAAGTACAAAGGGTCATTAGCTCTCCTCTGTTTTATAGTTTAAAATACAGAGTGTGGTCTGTAAACTGCAAATATGACAGAATGATGCAATGCTATAAAAAAAAGCTATATAACTGAAAATAAAAATATGAGACTCTTTTCTTTGCTACTAATGCCCTATTACTTATCCATACTACACATAAAATTAATCATATCATACTTTTTTTTTCGCTTTGGGTTTGCTTTAAGGGGTGTTTTTTGCCTCAGTATTTTCTTTATACCCATGTGACTGAAGGGTGTGTGGTTCAGACTGACTGGGTGTAAGAAGACTGCCGTAGGTCACTGAGAAGATGTGGTTCTATTAATAGTTGCAGTGAGTATTTTTCTTTCTTATTTTGCAAAAACTGGAACTTTTTTTTTACATAACTTTTTAGAACATGCCTTATTTAAAATAAACACTTTGTTCAATTCATATAAAAGTGGTCTGAAAGCCAGCATTTCTACTTTTTTTCTAAAATATTCCTCATAGCTTGAAAGCTCCTATCCCAGAAAAAAAAAATTCTAGCAGAATATCACTGACATCGTTAAACAAAGCACTTTCTCCTGCTATTTAGCTACAAATCCGCATCCAAACTGGAGATAACAGTATCTTTTTTACTTGTTAAACACAAATGTATCAACACTGGAATGTAAACAAACACTCCCTGAGAAACTCTCTCTGCTTCAGGCTCAGAATAGCTCATTAGAAGATTTTAATATATAATAAAAAGCAGTTATAATAGATAAAGAATAAAATGCAATGCCAGCTTTCAGGGCAAGAAAAACTACACTTTGGAAACTTGTAATTTGTACACAGACAATATTACGTGTTCACAAAAACAAATATGATAACTGTGTGAGTAATAAAAAGTAGGAAAACACATTTTTATTGAATGTTATGTCAGAGTTTCAGACTGCTGATTTAAAGGGCCCTATAACAATATTGAGTGGTTGTGGTGTGTATGAGTGTGGAGTGTGGATTGTGGATTGTGGAATTTTGGAATTTTATACATTATATTTTAATAAAATTTATTCTATAGAATACAGAAATAGCGCGAGTTGTGATTAAATTATATTTTGTTGTATTACATTGAGAGAGGGTTGAAGGTATCCCTCTGCAACAGGCAGCTTGTGTAGGGTTACTTACCAGCGCCATATAAATTGTATGTTTATTGAACTATCACTTTAAGCAAAAGTCTGTGTCTGAGCTTGGAATGTAATACAGACCTGTGTCATTGTGTCGCTGTCGGAGAATTGTTCTCCTAGTTATTCACTATTTCCTGCAATAGGAAAAAATATAATTCATTGAAATCAGATTCAGAAATATATTTTTGTACCGTCCGGCACGAAAGGCATTTATTTCTTAGAATTTTATTTGGATCAGACAGACTGTTCCATTTTATTTAAAGCACATTGTTATGTGGAACAGTAGCTGTGGCTGGAAAAATCAGATATGCCTCAAATCTAATTAATCATTCATAAAAGCTCCTGTGTTTATTTCTATCCCACTGGAAATATTCTACTATAAAGGACGCTAGTCGCTAGCAAGAATTTTACAATAATAAAAGCCAGTTTAAGTTATAAAAAGTTTAAAACAAATGTTAGATGTGGTTTTCATTAAATTGATGTTTCATAATCATATTTTATATCTGGATTTTCTGTAGGCCAGACATTGCACTCAGCATCTTTTCTGAACAGTTCAGATCTGCACATGAGCTCCTTTTGTCCTCCTCTAGAATCACCTCCTCGCATTCACGTATACAAGACTTCTCAAGAACTTCACCATACCTATGAAATGCCCTTCCACAACACATCCGTCACTCTCCAACCTTTTCAATCTTTAAATATTCCCTCGAAACTTACTATTACTGACCGTACACATGCCCAACTTATCTTCCAGCAGACCAAGTTTAGAAGGTTTTGCATCTGGGCACCACATTTATCATTGGGGAACAGTTTTGGGGTTTTGTTGCGTTCCTCGATCATCGCAAAATTGCACCCTGTTCCAGCCGCACACCCGATCAAGCAAGTCGGCCCAACACTTTGCAGCATGTGTGATCGACTATGTGACCAATTTCAGGGCTTAAATTGGTCGCATTGTAGGTCGGGGCATGTACTTGGCAGCACCGATTTTCATCCAATTAGATTATAATGATCGAATCGGATGGTCGCTCAGCTGCCAAGTCGCCTGACGTATGGCCACCTTTACTTCCCTGTTTAAACTCTTTACCTTCTGACTGTGTTCTTATCTTATCCAAATGATGCCATTTTCTGTTATTTGCATGCTAAGGTAAGCTTGTAACTGTTGCTAAAACATGGAACAAACAAACAAAACTGTCCCACAATCCTGCTGGCACTGCACAGTTACTGCAGTTAGGCAAAGGCACCCAGACAAAGGTAAAAGAAAAAAATATGGGTACATATACTGTAGAAAAAACAGGGTTTACATATATTTTTGGGGCACTAACTATTTTGTGGCTTTTTTTTGGGATGTCCCGACCCCCTTGAACTGCATTGATAGAAACATAGTATTATTTTTTGGCATATTTAGACCACCAGAGAAATGGCTGGCCCACCAGTGTCTACAGGTCACTAAGAATCACGGTTCTATAACAGCATTATCCAGGAGTCAGATCATGTGATTAGTATGTCTTCCAGCCTATTAGATCAATGGGTGAGGGTGACATCAGAGAGACAATTCATCGGGTTTATCTGAGCAGAGATTCATGCTTGCCAGAAGTAGAAGTTTAGCTACAACCACAAGGCCCCAACTAACATCGGATGATGGCCCCCTCTGTCTCCTCTCTGTCCTTTGAATACGAGTGAACATGGTGGTGCTGTCCCACCTCATACATTAACTTCAAGTATTAAAGTAGAGCTTAGGAAGGTGCTTGCTGATGACCTCTTCTTTTTTGCTTCACAAATCTATACTTTTTTAGAGAAGCTGTGACACCAGTGGAGATCGACCAGATGCTTCTTCTAAGATGTTCTTCACATTCCACCCAATCCCAGGTGTAAGAAGGTATGAGGAGCAGCTTTGATTTATGGGGCTAATACTTCTCAGTGACTGGGAGTGGCATAGCAAATGGCTCTTAGAGAATGAAAACATGCACAGCACCACGAAGTTTAAGCACTTGAGGACCCACCCTTTACCCCCCCTTAAGGACCAGCGCTGTTATTTGTGATCTGTGCTGGGTGGGCTCTACAGCCCCCAGCACAGATCAGGGTGCATCCAGAGCGATCAGATCGCCCCCCTTTTTCCCCCACTATGGGGATGATGTGCTGGGGGGGTCTAATCGCTCCTGCCTGCCGGTGTTGCGGGGGGGGCACCTCAAAGCCCCCCTCCGCGGCGAAATCCCCCCCCCCTCCCTCTCCTACCTGGCCCCCCTGGTGTTCCGGGCTGCACAGGACGCTATCCGTCCTGTGCAGCCAGTGACAGGATGTCCTCTGTCACATGGCGGCGATCCCCGGCCGCTGATTGGCCAGGGATCGGCGATCTGCCTTACGACGCTGCTGCGCAGCAGCGCCGTACAATGTAAACAAAGCGGATTATTTCCGCTTGTGTTTACATTTAGCCTGCGAGCCGCCATCGGCGGCCCGCAGGCTATTCACGGAGCCCCCCGCCGTGAATTGACAGGAAGCAGCCGCTCGCACGAGCGGCTGCTTCCTGATTAATCAGCCTGCAGCTGGCGACGCAATACTGCGTCGCTGGTCCTGCAGCTGCCACTTTGCCGACGCGCGGTATGAGTGCGCGGTCGGCAAGTGGTTAATGCCTAAAACCAGGGTTTCTTAACTCAGTCCTCAAGTACCTCCAACAGTCCATGTTTTGCAGAAAGCCACGAACACTCACAGGTGGGGTAATTATTGTCGCAGCAGAGCTCATTAACTACCTCTGTAGATTTTAACAAAACATGCACTGTTAGGGGTGGTACTTGAGGACTGAGTTGAGAAACCCTGCTTTGGACCACGGATGAAAAAAATATTATGGAGTAGTAAAATTGGACCACATAAATTGATCAATGTCAAAACTAAGGACCAGTTAGATTCACCCAAAAGCAAAATTACCAATTTTGCTGCAATAGCAGTTTTTCTAAATTCAAATCTTTGCGATTCCCAAAGCACATGGCGCTCTCAATTACAGGCAGGGCTCCTACTATTGTTTGTTGGGTTCAGGTCTGGATTTACCATAGGGCACTGTAGGCACATGCCTACAGGCGACTGATGATGGAAAGGCTCACTCCCCTACTCTAGTGCCTCCCTCCTTCCTTCTCTTTGCAGAGTCCTGAGCAGAACATAAATGGTTACTCACTCAGCTCTCAGCATTCCACTGATGAAATCTCCTTTCAGTCAGGGGCACCACTAGATACTTAATATTGAGGATAATTATGGCTACCTAATGCTAAGGGGCACTTGTCCTGTAGCTACCCATGATGGGTAAGGTAGAAGTGACAGCTGGGCCAGCCAGCACACTGGGATTGCAGTTCGGCGGGGGTTTTGTAAGTCCATGGATGGAGGGAGAGGTCTTGGGTGCCAGGACATCTCTGCCTATAGGCTCTTGTGATTTAAATCCTAGCCTGGTTGGGTTATTAGGATTATTAGGACGGAAATAAATTTGCTATTTTACAAGTTTCACTGAAACCAACACATTGGAAAATGTAGTTGAGGTTATGTGATAGATTTCTGTATTATATTATTATTACACAAGAAGGTGCCTGTCTGCTATTAGCCTGATTTATAGTCGCTTTCCCACATGTTCTCTGTTTATTTGAAAGGAAACTGAGCTGGAAATGACGAATCTGCAGATTATATACATTCAGCAGATACAGTTCAGACTAAATAAACAGCAGTGTCCGAACATAGACACAAGTGGCCAGTGTTAGCGGCAGGGGAACGCCCACACTGGCTCACATGAAGGTGATCCGAGACTGTTTGAAGTGAGGTAAAAACAAGCCTGAAATTAGCAGAGGTCACTGGAGGGGCGAGACCGACTGTCATTTGGGTACATGAGGTTTAAGGTGGAATTCCAGCCAAAATGATTCCTCATTTGTGCATAGTTACGTAGTAAAAGACATTTGTTTATCGAGTTGAACCAGAAAATATGGTACAACGCCAGCCTGCCCCCTCACCTATCTCGGAGGATCCAGGTGAAGGCGAAAAACCCTTACAAGGCAAGGTCCAATTAGCCCCAAAAGTAAAAAAAAAATCCTTCCCGACTCCAGATGGCAAATGATAAAATCCCTGGGTCAACGCTAGGGATAATCAATGAGATACCGATATTTCTATAAATATATACAGACCCGTCCCGCCCATGACGCCAGGTGACGCCGCTTCCACAGGCTGCCTCACGCGTCAGGGCAGCATCCCTTCCACCCCCCTCCCTCCCTGGCCGCTCACCCTCCCTCCCTAAACTGATTACCGTATTTAAACCAGCGGCGGCCAACTCCTAAAGCAGGACCGTAAAGCCGCTGTGAAGAAAGAACAGCGGCTGCTCCCATTGTGCGCATACCGGAAGTACGCGCAATGGGAGCCGCCGCTGTCCTCTCTTCAGCCGCCTTGCGGGTCACATGATCTCAGGTCTTCTAGCAGGAGGGCGAGCGAGGGGGACCCGGCGAGCCTGTCCTGCTTCAGGAGTTGTCCGCCGCTAGTTTAAATACGGTAAACAGTCTAGCGGCGGATGGGGAAAGAGGGGGGAGCAGCTGGCTACCTACCTGTTGGCAACTATACTAGCTATCTATACAGGGGCAACTATACTACCTATGCTGGGGGCAATATACTAGCTATCTATACAGGGGCAACTATACTATCTATACTGGGGGCAATATACTAGCTATTTATACAGGGGCCACTATACTACCTATACTGGGGGCAATATACTAGCTATCTATACAGGGGCAACTATACTACCTATACTGGGGGCAATATACTAGCTATCTATACAGGGGGCAACTATACTACCTATACTGGGGGCAATATACTAGCTATCTATACGAGGGGAACTATACTACCTATATTGGGTGCAATATACTAGCTATCTATACAGGGGCAACTATACTACCTATATTGGGGGCAATATACTAGCTATCTATACTGGGGCAACTATACTACCTATACTTGGGGCAACTATACTAGCTATCTATAAAGGGGCAACTATACTACCTATACTGGGGGAAACTATACCAGCTATCTATACAGGGGCAACTATACTACCTATACTGGGGGCAAATATACTAGCTATCTATACAGGGGCAACTATACTACCTATACTGGGGAAAATATACTAGCTATCTATACTGGGGCAATTATACTGCCTATACTGGGGACAACATACTAGCTATCTATACAGGGGCAACTATACTACCTATACTGGGGGCAACTATAACTGGCTACCCTATACAGGGGGCACCTATTCCTGACTGCCTACCTATACTGAAGGTGAAAATTTTCAGGTGCTGGGTACATCCTCACAAGTTTGCCTCAGACAGAAAAAGGTGTCTGGGACCGGCCCATCCCATCCATCTCATCCATCCATCCATCTCATCCATCCATCCATCCATCCCATCCATCTCATCCATCTCATGCAGTAGGGAATTGCAGATTTTCAAAACAGCTTATATACCATAGCTGGGATTTGAACCCAGAACCTAGTGTGTAGTAGGTATCTGTCTTACCCTCTAGACCATGACCCACACTGCATGCTAAAGCTGCCGGTAGCATAAACCATACTTCCATTATGATCAATTCGATAGAAAAAGTAGCATGATTAAGGATTTGTACTTTTTGAAAAGCATGCTTATATACCATAGCTGGGATTTGAACCCAGGACCTAGTGTGTAGTAGGTATCTGTCTTACCCTCTAGACCAGGGGTCCCCAAACATTTTGGGTTGAGGGCCGGGTCAACATACTTCAGACCGCTGGTGGGCCGGAGTAAACATAAAATGATGTAGAAGTCTTTGCGGACCAGACAGTGAATCATACCCAGGTGACAATCTGCAAGCCAATTGGACAGCAGTGTCACCTGATGTGGAATTTGATTGGAAACCAGCAAAATTTCTGCTTTCTGGCTTCCATGTGGATGGGGGGTGCTGCACTGCTATTCCATATGTGGACCACCAATATTTAAAGATGTAGCTGACTGCATTTATAAGCAATACATTTTCTGTGTGGGGGGCCGGTAAGAAAGCCTTAGGGGGCCACATTCGGCCCGCGGGCCTTAGTTTGAGGACCACTGCTCTAGACCATCAACCACACTCAGGGCCAGGCTTTAGCATGTAGTGTGGTCAGAGGTGGGACAAGGTCCTTCAGCACCCAAGGCTGAGACAGCAAAGTGCGCCCCCCCATCCCTCCCACCCCAGCTGTCACACACTGATTGCTATTACACTAAGAGGTGCCCCAGGGCCCCCCCCCCCGCACCCCCAACACCTTAATCTCTACATGTATCACCTTTTCTTATTTCTTTCTGCTTCAAACACAATTGGGAATGACAGCTGAATGAATTGTGCACCCCCTCCTACACTGCGCCCTGAGGCTGCAGCCTCTCCAGCCTCAGCCTTACTAGTGGGTAAGACAGATACCTACTTCCATGCAGTGTGGTTCATGGTCTAGAGGGTAAGACAGATACCTACTACACACTAGGTCCTGGGTTCAAATCCCAGCTATGGTATATAAATAAGCATGCTTTTCAAAAAGTACAAATCCTTAATCATGCTACTTTTTCTATCGAATTGATCATAATGGAAGTATGGTTTATGCTACCGGCAGCTTTAGCATGCAGTGTGGGTCATGGTCTAGAGGGTAAGACACATACCTACTACACACTAGGTTCTGGGTTCAAATCCCAGCTATGGTATATAAGCTGTTTTGAAAATCTGCAATTCCCTACTGCATGAGATGCATGAGAGAGAGAGAGAGAGAGAGAGAGAGAGAGAGAGAGAGAGAGAGAGAGAGAGAGAGAGAGAGAGAGAGAGAATTTTTCCGCGGAACTGACCCGGTATACCGTCGGAATGGAACGGTAACGGAATTTCTATAATGCGGAATTGTGCCGGAAACGGAAATCGGCTATTCCGACCATGCCTGATGGAGACATGACCTGTGTATGGAGGACAAAAGTTTTTGCCACCTATTCAGCAAGGGGTTGTTTAAATAGGAGTGATACAAATATGGAATGTATTACAGGAGTCTTTGATGCCTTCCTTGCATGGACGGACATCCAAAGCTATAATTAAGTAATTCCTTGTGGTGTTGACTAGGGATGATCAATGATATACAAATATCTTGTGAGTTTATGAAAAATGTATGTAAATTTGTATGCAAATATATGTAGCTTGAAATTGGACCAGTGCAAGGAGAGCATCCAAGACCCCTTTAAATGCAGATATAAGATTTGCCATAACTTCTTTCTGTGGTAATACATTCTGTCACGGACGGTTGCGTCCTGTAACCGCCCGTGAAGGAAAGCGATCGCGCTCGATCGCTCTGCATCGATTGCGCTTCAATCGATGCGATCTGGGTTGAGTGTGTAGGGGCAGCTGCAGTCCCTTCTCACTCAAGAGAGAGAGCACCAGCAGGCTGGATGGCTCTTTTGATATGCTAATGAGCCTAATCTGCCCTGGAGGGCCCTGGCTTCAAGCTGTGCTGATGGCCATCCATCAGGTACAAGGTGACAAGCATCCTGGCAGAAGCAATCTAGCTGGGGGGAAAGCCAGACCCACTGGCTCCCTCACTGCAGGGGAGATGACACCTAGCTGGCTGCCCCAAACTTCAAAGAAGCCTTTGCCTGGGAATAACCTCTGTCTCATAGCCATATCTATAACTTCCCAGATCTGTCATATTTCTGGGGTTCCTAAGGTGGCAGCAGTGCCAAACGTGGGGGAAGGGTAGCATGAGCCCCGGTGCTGGTTCTGAGGAAGTTTCAGAACATTCTGAGGTAAGGACTACCAGTTAGGCAGTCTCAAAATGCCCTGATGATACCGCAGGGGTCCCACCCCTCATGTCTGGTATCAGGGCGCTGGGTAAATCGAGACAGACCTGAAAATGTTAATAAATCTGCCCTGACCTGTACGGTTCTGTGAGATAGAGCCCACATATGGGTAGATATGATTTCTAGTCCCCAGTACAAGGGGAGGGCTCATCTCATCTTCTAAGGGGGTGTGTGGCTCCCCGCCCTCACTCCCTCCTACTGACTCAGGGGCATAAGACTGGCAGAGGACAAAAGCTCAGCGTCCTCCATTCTGAAACATCTTGAACTCATTTATGCCAGCTTGAGGATATGCTGGCATCTGCCTGGTCTGAACTCTGGACTTTGATTGAAACCAAGGACTTTACAAGTTTTCCCACTAAAGGACCTCTTTCCACCTACTAAGTATTTTTCTCCCTTCTTTTATTTTCTTACTGGTTATTACTGTCTTAACGATTGTTGATTTTAATAATTGTCTGTATATATTAATTATTTATATTGCGTGAATAAACGACTTTCTCCAAGTCATTCACTTTCCGCTACCCTACTTATCAGCACACACACAGAAGTGATCCCGTGTCTCTGAAGATACGCTACTGTTTGTTGTTGGCTAGACAGAATATCGTGTGTTTAACCGTTTTATTCGCAGGATTAGTCAGTCAGTAAATCGGGTCCACTGGCCCATACCAGTGGTGGTGGCAAATCCCATGAACCAGTGGGTGACGTTGTAATCACCCATATCTCACAGGCTCCCTTCTGGTCGGGCTGCTGCCCAAATTCCTGTCTGTTTCTGCGCAAAGATCGCGACCAAAGCTTGCATGGTCTGTGTGCAGAAACCGATTGGAAGGCAATCTGTGGTCTGACCACTAGGGCTCCTGTGACAGTGTTAGGCAGCGGTTGGGACCTGTGTTGTGCTGAAAGTATCTACGATAGCGCTAGCGCTATCGAGAAACGAACTAATTCGTTGGTGTAGCTGGAAGGCAATATATTTTTTATATATACAGAGAGACTGTGTAGCCAGTACCCCTCCCCAAAAGTTTTATTTTATTTGGCATGGAAATGTCCGGGAACTACAAGAAAATGGGCCTGGCGGACCTGCAAAATCTTTGCCAAGAGAGAGGCATTGATGTCGGCCGCAAGAAACAACAGGACCTGGTAACGGAATTGTTTCAATGGGATACCCAGCAACTGCGGGAGCCGGGAGTGTCCGCTGAAGTGGATACCAGCCCATCTGACAATCGAGGGGAACCAGAGACTGAGACTCCTGACCGTACAGAGGTTGTGCATCCTGAGGGCCCTGCATCAACAGTTACGCCGGAGAATGTCAGTGTGGACCCCAATCCCAGAGTTTCTGACAGTACTCGCCCGGAACTGGCCAGTACTGGACTGTCCGTTTGTACTGATCCGCTAATGCAGCAGGCGTTACAAAAGCTGATGGACACTGACCTGGACAAGTACCTGCAGTACATGCGTGAGGAGCGCCAATCTGCAGAAGCGCGGACAGAGCGCCAAATGCGGGAGGAATGGGAGCGGCAAGCGGCTGCTACGGAACGGGAGCTCCAACGACAGCATGAGCTAAACATGGCAAAAGTGCAACAGGCCAGCCGGAGTTCACCGCCCAGCCTCCCTGCTGAAGGAGCTGCAGCACCCGTAAGTGCAAAATTTAAATTTGCTAATATTGAAAAAGACACTGACATTGACTTGTTTTTGCGGTCTTTTGAAAAAGCATGCCGTCAGTATCGTCTGTCCCCAGACCAGTGGGCCAGACATCTGACACCTTTGCTGCGCTACAAAGCGCTTGATGCTTTCGCAGAATTGCCTGCGGAAAAGGATAATGATTATGCTGCTATAAAAGACGCTATCATTACTAAGTACCAGCTGACGCCAGAAGCCTATCGGAAAAAGTTCAGGGCCTGGCAGAAAAAATCTTCTGACTCGTACCGAGATGTGGTCAGCAGCTTGCTTACCACACTCCGGCAGTGGACTCTAGGCCTCACCAAAGGGTCTTATGGCGTCCTGGAGGACTTGATAGTCCTGGAACAATTTCTGAACATTTGCCCTGCTGATGTACGACAATTTGTGCTAGAACGCAAGCCGGCTTCAGCCACTGTCGCTGCAGACCTTGCTGAGACTTTTGCAACTACCCGGGTGGCTGATACCCGCAGAACTGTCCCATCCAGCTGGAGAGGAGGTCAGCCTAATACCTCGGCAGACTCTCCTGCCCCTGTGAGCCGTCCGCCACAGAGGCCATCCAGCACAGCTTCTGCCCCCAGGGCTGCAGCCCCTGGAGAGATCACCTGTCACTACTGCCACAAAACGGGACACATGAAGTTCACCTGTCCGGAGCGGAGGCAGACCACCCCAACACCGGGACCACCTGCACCTCGCCCGCGGCAGACGCCACCCGCCAGTGTACCCCAACCAGGAGCCGCATCCAACATGATGTTTGCCACGGGGACAGGGAACTCCCCCATCACAAGCAATCACCAGCTGGTTACTGTGAATGACCAGCTTGTCACTGGTTTCCGTGACACCGGAGCAGATGTCACTCTGGTGCGTGCACACCTTGTCCCCGCAGAGGCCATCATCCCTGACCAGTACCTCACCCTCACTGGAGTGGGGGGCACTCTTTCGCACATTCCCCAAGCCCGGGTGTCCATCGACTGGGGGGTGGGGGTCCACGAGAAGGTTGTTGGGATCCTGGACCAACTGCCGGTCCCTGTTTTGCTGGGGACCGACTTAGGCACGCTGGTGTCGTACTATGAACCTGCACCAAGCCCTGTGGCATGCCAGGACGGAGACGGACTCTCTGCCCACACCCAGGTACTTTGCACCCAGGGGCAAGAACAGGGGGGAGGTGGGTTGAACGTGCCCAGTTCAAGGGAACCTGTGTTTGATGTACAAACTGTCTGCGATGAAAATGTTCCTGTTACTGTTATTAATGTTTGTGACAATGATGTAGGTGATGCCAATATGTGCCATTCTGAAGGTATACCCGTGCTAGCAGTAACACGCAGCCGTACTGCTCAGAACCTGAGCTCAGAACAGGTGGAGGAGGTTCCGGCCTCCTCCCCCTCCTCTGACCCCAGGGATGGTACCCTTCAGCCACTAGCCTCATATGCCACGGGCCAGCTGGCTGAGAGTGAGAGTGCTGCATTTGTGCAAGCACTCCAGACTGACCCTAGCCTCGAGGCCCTCAGAAAACAGGCTTCTGAGCCCCTCACAGACGAGGCTACCTTCAAGGTATACTGGGAAGGTGGGAAGTTGTACAGTGAGCCTGTACACCCCACCGAAGGTGAAAGGGGAATGGGTATCAAGTTGCTTGTGGTACCTAGTGCCTTCCGGGGGCATGTGCTGAAGTCCGCACATGACATTCCCCTGGCCGGGCACTTGGGGATCCACAGGACACTTGATCGTATCCGGGGACATTTCTACTGGCCTCAAATGCGGATAGATGTGACGAACTACTGCCGCTCATGTACCATTTGCCAAAAGGTAAAAAGGGCTGGGAATCCCCGCAAAGCTCCCTTGTGTCCACTGCCAATCATAGGTGAGCCCTTTCACAGAGTGGCAGTCGACATAATTGGACCGTTGCCCACTCCCAGCAGCAGTGGCAAAAGGTACATCCTGACGGTGGTGGATTACGCCACCCGCTATCCTGAGGCCATGGCACTTTCCTCCCTGAGGGCGGACAAGGTAGCTGATGCGCTACTTAACATTTTCTCCCGAGTCGGGTTCCCTGCGGAGATGCTCTCTGATCAGGGAACCCAGTTTATGTCCGGACTCATGGAGGCCCTGTGCAAAAAGATACAGATGACGCACATTGTCTCCAGTCCCTACCACCCGCAGACCAATGGACTGTGTGAAAGGTTCAACGGGTCGCTGAAGCAAATGCTGACCACGTTTGTTGAGTCGCAAGGTGGGGACTGGGAACGATACCTGCCTCATCTGTTGTTTGCATACAGGGAGGTGCCGCAGGAATCTACCGGGTTCTCCCCGTTCGAGCTCCTGTATGGTAGGAATGTCCGAGGACCACTACAATTGATGCGGGAGACATGGGAGGGCAAGGGGGACCCCACAGATGTCTCTGTAGTTGATTACGTTCTCAGGTTCAGGGACAAGATGGAGTCCCTCACAGAAATGGTAACGGAAAACATGGCCCAGGCTCAGGCCAAACAAAAACTCTGGTATGACCGCACTGCTGGAGAGCGGTCATTTGAAGTAGGTGACAAAGTCTATGCCCTTCTTCCAGTGAGGCAGAACAAGCTGCAAGCGGCCTGGGAGGGACCCTACACTATAGTGCAACGGTTAAACCCTCTGACATATCTGGTGAACATGGGAGGCAGGAAACAGAAAAACTTTCATGTCAACATGCTGAAGGCCCACCATGACAGGACCAAGTACGTGCTGCCAGTGTGCAGCCGGTTAGAGCAGGGAGAGGCAGACCCCCTGTTAGACCTGCTGGCTGACATACGAGATGTGGACAGCGACCTAAGCGTCAACCCACAACTCTCCTCGTCCCAGCAAGAGCAGTTGCAGGAGGTGCTGGGTCCGTACCAGCAAACCTTCTCCGGTGTCCCGGGGCGGACCAGTCGGGCAGTACATAGGGTAGATACGGGCACCCATCCCCCCATCAGGCAATCCGCTTACCGCGTCTCCCCAGAGGTGCAAGCGGACATGCAGAAAGAGGTGAGGGAGATGCTGGAGCTAGGGGTTGTTCAAAAGTCCTGTAGTGCCTGGGCAGCCCCTGTCGTCCTGGTCCCCAAGAAGGACCGGACAACTCGGTTCTGCGTGGACTACAGGAAGTTGAACGCCATCACCACTACAGACGCCTACCCCATGCCTCGCATCGATGAGTTGTTGGATACGCTGGCGTCCGCCAGGTACCTATCAATCATGGATCTGAGCAGGGGGTACTGGCAGATACCACTTGCACCTGACGCGAGGCAGAAGTCGGCCTTCATCACCCCTTTTGGCCTCTTCGAGTTCACGATGATGCCCTTTGGGATGAAGAACGCTCCTGCCACGTTTCAGCGGGCCGTAAACGACCTGCTGGAGGGACTGCAAGGGTTCGCTGTAGCGTACTTGGATGACATCGCGGTGTTCAGCCCCACCTGGGAGGAACACCTCAAACACCTGTCCCAGGTACTAGAGAGGCTGGCCGCAGCCAATCTGACAGTCAAGCCGAGTAAGTGTCAGATTGGTATGACCGAGGTGCAGTACTTAGGTCACCGGGTGGGGGGTAACACCCTGAAACCTGACACGGGAAAGGTTGACGCCATCCTGGCATGGCCTCGGCCTATCACGAAAAAACAGGTCCAGGCGTTCCTGGGGACCGCCGGTTACTATAGGAAATTTGTTCCAGCCTATAGTACCCTGGCGAAGCCCCTGACCGATGCCACTAGCAAGAAACACCCCAAGGTTGTTAGCTGGACCCCCGCTTGCGAGAACGCCTTCCAAGCGTTGAAGCAGGCACTCGCAAGTGCCCCTGTGCTGCAAGCCCCGGATTTCAGTCGTCGGTTTGTTGTGCAAACCGATGCCTCTGACTACGGTCTCGGCGCAGTCCTCAGCCAGGTGGATGGACAGGGCGATGAACACCCTATCCTCTACCTGAGCCGGAAGCTCCTGCCCCGAGAGGTAGCCTACTCCACCACTGAAAAGGAGTGCCTAGCGATCGTGTGGGCCCTACAGAAACTACAATCGTATCTGTACGGCCGCTCTTTCACGATCATTACCGACCATAACCCCCTCAGTTGGCTAAACCGTACTGCTGGGACCAATGGCAAGCTCCTACGGTGGAGCCTGTCATTGCAACAGTACGACTTTACGATCCAACACAAAGCAGGCAGCCGACACCAAAACGCCGACGGGCTATCCCGTTGCAACGGGGAACTAGATCAGACATCGCAGGTTAGCGGCAACGACACACATCTTGCTGATGCATGTCTATCTGCCTTCTCCCCAGGGGGGGCTGTCACGGACGGTTGCGTCCTGTAACCGCCCGTGAAGGAAAGCGATCGCGCTCGATCGCTCTGCATCGATTGCGCTTCAATCGATGCGATCTGGGTTGAGTGTGTAGGGGCAGCTGCAGTCCCTTCTCACTCAAGAGAGAGAGCACCAGCAGGCTGGATGGCTCTTTTGATATGCTAATGAGCCTAATCTGCCCTGGAGGGCCCTGGCTTCAAGCTGTGCTGATGGCCATCCATCAGGTACAAGGTGACAAGCATCCTGGCAGAAGCAATCTAGCTGGGGGGAAAGCCAGACCCACTGGCTCCCTCACTGCAGGGGAGATGACACCTAGCTGGCTGCCCCAAACTTCAAAGAAGCCTTTGCCTGGGAATAACCTCTGTCTCATAGCCATATCTATAACTTCCCAGATCTGTCATATTTCTGGGGTTCCTAAGGTGGCAGCAGTGCCAAACGTGGGGGAAGGGTAGCATGAGCCCCGGTGCTGGTTCTGAGGAAGTTTCAGAACATTCTGAGGTAAGGACTACCAGTTAGGCAGTCTCAAAATGCCCTGATGATACCGCAGGGGTCCCACCCCTCATGTCTGGTATCAGGGCGCTGGGTAAATCGAGACAGACCTGAAAATGTTAATAAATCTGCCCTGACCTGTACGGTTCTGTGAGATAGAGCCCACATATGGGTAGATATGATTTCTAGTCCCCAGTACAAGGGGAGGGCTCATCTCATCTTCTAAGGGGGTGTGTGGCTCCCCGCCCTCACTCCCTCCTACTGACTCAGGGGCATAAGACTGGCAGAGGACAAAAGCTCAGCGTCCTCCATTCTGAAACATCTTGAACTCATTTATGCCAGCTTGAGGATATGCTGGCATCTGCCTGGTCTGAACTCTGGACTTTGATTGAAACCAAGGACTTTACAAGTTTTCCCACTAAAGGACCTCTTTCCACCTACTAAGTATTTTTCTCCCTTCTTTTATTTTCTTACTGGTTATTACTGTCTTAACGATTGTTGATTTTAATAATTGTCTGTATATATTAATTATTTATATTGCGTGAATAAACGACTTTCTCCAAGTCATTCACTTTCCGCTACCCTACTTATCAGCACACACACAGAAGTGATCCCGTGTCTCTGAAGATACGCTACTGTTTGTTGTTGGCTAGACAGAATATCGTGTGTTTAACCGTTTTATTCGCAGGATTAGTCAGTCAGTAAATCGGGTCCACTGGCCCATACCAGTGGTGGTGGCAAATCCCATGAACCAGTGGGTGACGTTGTAATCACCCATATCTCACAGGCTCCCTTCTGGTCGGGCTGCTGCCCAAATTCCTGTCTGTTTCTGCGCAAAGATCGCGACCAAAGCTTGCATGGTCTGTGTGCAGAAACCGATTGGAAGGCAATCTGTGGTCTGACCACTAGGGCTCCTGTGACACATTCCATATTTTTATCACTCCTAGTTATGAACCCCTGGCTAAATAGGTGGCAAAAACCTTTATCTTCTATGCACAGGTCGTGGCTCCTTGTCCTTTGCTCAAGCCTACGGACAAAAAGCTCATCTGCCAAGCTTTTATATTTTCCTCTGATGTTTGTCTTCTCTCAGGTGTCTTTTCTGCAGACTACATACGTTTATCTAACCTTTTCTGGTAAGTTTGAGGCTCATCTCTGCACCTGCTCCAAAACTGCATTGTCCTTTTTGTAAATCTATATTCCGCATGTGGCCTCACAAAAGAGCAAAACAGGGTCAGTATTATGCTAGCATCCTAAGTTTTTGTATTTGCTTCTGCAGCAGCTGCTTGGCATTGAGTACGACCAAGATCTACTTATGTAGCCATCCTATCCAGATCCTTCTGCAATATGTCACTATTTTCCTGTCTTTTGATAATCTGCACACCTTTGTATTATCCACAAAAATAGCAACATTACTTTCTACTTCATCTAGTAGGTCATTAATAAATGACCTGAAGACTACTGGTCCCAGTACCGACCCCTGACGAACCCCACTGCTAACAGTGGAAGATTTAGAACCGATTTTAGAACCAATTTTTTTAAACTGAATTTCAGGAATTCTGCTTATAGAAATTAAGGCCACATTACTACTCGGGTCTACTAAACATTATAAATTAAAATGATAAATAAGGTATCTTTCAAATGCCTTTAGAACTGGCTTGCAGATCTGTGCTTACCAGGTAGACTCTCGTTAAAGGTTCTCACTAAATATCCAATTATAACTTTAATTTGACCTTCCGATTGATTGGATTGGATCATATTGGATACTGTTGATGGTGGCACTTGACTACAAACAATCGGTTTATCGATCGGTTTATTAATCCTTGATTTTTGGATTGATTCTATTTGAAATGATTGGATTGGTTATAATTTTTATTCCATTTATAAACCTGATCAAGGCTTTCTGATTGTTTCCTGATTCCCTGTGCGAATTGGCATATGAGGAATATGAGGAATCACTCCGAATCACTCCTAGTGAATCGAACCCTTAGGTAACTTCGGAAACTTTTTTTAAAATTAATATATCCTATCTATCTATACTATTTATTAATAAATTCTAGCTACAAGGATTTCATGTCTCACTTGTGATTACTATGCATAGTGTAGGGAGAAAAGGGAGAAAGCTGCAGCACACTGATAGTACATATCCACACCTATTCTTTGCACTGCAGTATTCACGCACACTGCAACCTGTAAAACAGAGAGTAAAAAAACAAAACACTAATTTAGTTTGGAGGATATTAGTTTATATTAGTTTATAAAAAACAGTTTCGTCCATCGCACTGGTCCCACTCCCTGCCAGTCATCACAGCTGAATTTTAAGGATCTCTGTGACAGAAGAAGAAAAGCGTTGGCACTACAACATTTGCGCTGAATTAGGAAGGATATAGCATATAACACACACGTACATAAAAAAAGGGCATCAGGAAAAAAGGGCGCGGAGTGTATTAAAACATTAGTAAGTATTACTAAAATTTTAATAAAACTATACCTAACCCTACTCTCACACAGAACCCTCCCTGTACCTATCCCTAATCCCTAGACCCCCCTGGTGGTGCCTAAACCTAAGACCCCCCCGGTGGTGCCTAAACCTAAGACTCCCCTGGTGTGCCTAAACCTAAAATCCCCCTGGTGGTGCCTAAACCTAAGACCCCCCTGGTGGTGCCTAACCCTAACCACCCCCCTGGTGGTGTATATTGTACTGTAACTATAACTAACCCTACTCTCACACAGAACCCTCCCTGTACCTATCCCTAATCCCTAGACCCCCCTGGTGGTGCCTAAACCTAAGACCCCCCCGGTGGTGCCTAAACCTAAGACTCCCCTGGTGTGCCTAAACCTAAAATCCCCCTGGTGGTGCCTAAACCTAAGACCCCCCTGGTGGTGCCTAACCCTAACCACCCCCCTGGTGGTGTATATTGTACTGTAACTATAACTAACCCTACTCTCACACAGAACCCTCCCTGTACCTATCCCTAACCCCTAGACCCCCCTGGTGGTGCCTAAACCTAAGACCCCCCCGGTGGTGCCTAAACCTAAGACTCCCCTGGTGGTGCCTAACCCTAACCACCCCCCTGGTGGTGTATATTGTACTGTAACTATAACTAACCCTACTCTCACACAGAACCCTCCCTGTACCTATCCCTAACCCCTAGACCCCCCTGGTGGTGCCTAAACCTAAGACCCCCCCGGTGGTGCCTAAACCTAAGACTCCCCTGGTGTGTCTAAACCTAAAATCCCCCTGGTGGTGCCTAAACCTAAGACCCCCCTGGTGGTGCCTAACCCTAACCACCCCCCTGGTGGTGTATATTGTACTGTAACTATAACTAACCCTACTCTCACACAGAACCCTCCCTGTACCTATCCCTAACCCCTAGACCCCCTGGTGGCGCCTAAACCTAAGATCCCCCTGGTGGTGCCTAAACCTAAGACCCCCTGATGGTGCCTAAACCTAAGACCCCCCTGGTGTTGCCTAAACCTAAGACCCCCTGATGGTGCCTAAACCTAGGACCCCCCTGGTGTTGCCTAAACCTAAGACCTTAGTGTTATCTTTATTATGTGGATAATAATGTTTTACAAATAGTGACTGTAAAATATATATTGCAATTTACATTACGTACTGATCGCTTTATTTTGTGAATAATAATGTTTTACAAACAGTAAGGGATAACATTTTAAATAATGTTTTAGTTAAATACGATAAATATGTTTAGTATTTTTATAAACGTTATTCGTCATGGGCGCATTTTGTAAACTTAAATCATCACAAACAGAGTTGTAAAACATTAAAAATCTCCGGGCGTCGTTTGTAAAACGTTAATAATCTCCGGTGCCCTTTTTTCCTGTTCGGCCCCCATTAAACGATATTTATTATGGAAGTGAATGGCGGCGCCCTTTTTGTCCAATAGCTGCCGGCGCCCTTTTTTCCTGCTTCCATAACACACACCTCTTCATCCACACTTCTGGTATTGATAGCGTGCTCTAATTCATTAGAAGTTGCAAAACAATAGAGGAGAGGGAGACAATCGGCACTGCTTCTATTGCTATTTAACCCAGAGTGCGGTGGAACACATGTAAAAAATCCAAGACAGTGTATCTTCAAATTGTGGCATCAAAAATATTCATTCAACATAAAACATGCCATTGTCTGAGGTGGTGTGGTGACGGAGGGTGCTGGGTACAGATAGGGTTACCATGACGACGGGGGAAGCCATCCAAGAAATCCCGTTCAGAACGGGATTTCCGGATGGGCTAATGCGCCGGAAGCGATCGGAAAGGTGAGTAAGACGCTGCCGGGAGGGGGGGAATCATGTAGCTAGCGCTAGGCTAGCTACATGGTTTAAAAAAAAATACTGCTGCGCCGCCACCCTGGCGATGTTAATAGAACGCCAGGGTGGTTAATCTACGGTGCTTCCATATAACACAAACAATATTAGCTCCAAAAAATCACTGGAAAATGTCCAACGTGGTATCCCTCATATCACAAGGCTTCAGCCATTTCTTTCCACAGAGCACAAGTCAACATAATTGTATACTATGCTGCCCTCTGGTGGAATTTTTACCAAATCACAATACCAGTACATCACTAGTCTGAGACTTTCAGCTCATCACATTTTGGAACATCATAACTCCAAACCCTGAATTCCATCATGCATTTCTCATAATTGACTACTTCCTGCACTTCCCAGCCCTTATTGTTTGGGTCCTGTGGGGTCTTTTGAGTGTGTTTCTTTTAGGGGTACCTGGTTTCCTTTGTGAAGGGTCTAACTATCCTGCTGCATTGTATTGCCTCTTGCTTTTAAATGTACACTGTAGCTGCCTGGACACTATTTACATTTACTTTTTATGATCTGTAACAAGGGCTTATTTTTGGAATAGGGTTTATATTTCAAGCAGCTGCTAGGGCTTATTTTTGAGGTAGGTCCTATACTCTGGGCTTGAACACGTAGTTTCTCTAGAATAGTATAAGCATTGTATGCATATGACTTTTGTAAGAAGTTTTGATGGTTAAGGATCTAATCTGCAAATAGACCCAAAAGGGGATCTCAGCAGGGGCGTAGCAATAGGGGTTGCAGAGGTTGCGACCGCATCGGGGCCCTTGGGCCAGAGGGGCCCCGAAGGGCCCTCCCTCAACTACAGTATTAGCTCTCTATTGGTCCTGTGCTCATAATAATTACTTCTATAGATACTTTGAATAGTAGTAATCATTAACAAACTGTTCCCCACCCCCTTCTTGCACCTCTAACGCTGTAGTTGCCATTGGCAGGTTTTGGTGCTCCGTATCAATTGTTATGTATAGTGTGCTTGGGGGGCCCCATTGTAAAACTTGCATCGGGGCCCACAGCTCATTAGCTACGCCACTGGATCTCAGGTAGCATACTTGATTCTGTTGGGCTTCCCTTCAGCAATGAAAGTACATGTCCAAAGAGGCAAGGTAATATATCCATAAAGAAATTTGGGGTCCATACCTGGTTCAAAATATAAATGGCCTGAAAGATCTGTTCGAGGACTCCGTGTTGTGAAAGACTTACAACCTCTCCTAAAAACGTTTATTGTAATCTTAGTAAGACTGCATTCACCAATATGGGATTCTGTAAGGGATTTATCAATCCATGGTATTGGTCCAATAGGTTGACTCACTAATTTCTCTTCAAGGCCCACCCACATTTTTGCAAGGACCCACACCCTCCGAAAGTGAATAACCATGTCCACCCACGAAATATTGCTATGTCCAGGGGCGTAGCAATAGGGGTTGCAGAGGTAGCGACCGCATCGGGGCCCTTGGGCCATTGGGGCCCCATGGGGCCCTTCCTAAACCAAAGTAAAAGCTGTTTTTTGTTCCTCTGGTGGTAATAATCACTTGTATAGAGGCTTTGAATGGTAGTAATCATTAACACATGGTTCCCCATCCCCTTCTTGCACCTCTAATACTGTAGATGACCTTGGCAGGTTTTGTTGCGCCGTATCAAGTGTTATGTATAGAGTGCTTGGGGGGGGGGCCCAATGTTAAACGCGCACCGGGGCCCCGAGCTCCATAGCTACGCCACTGGCTATGTCCACCCACTAGCATAGTCATGCTCCCCCATAGATAGTGACATATTCCTCCATTAGTACAGCCATGTATTAGTACAGTCAAGGTATAGCCATGTTACCCCACCAGATATTGCAATGCCCTGGTCCCAGGCTGGACTGCTTAGAAGTCTCTGCTCTGTCCAATCCACTGACACATCCAACCTCCAAACAACTTCAAAGTACCCTTTCATAGTATAAAATTGTTTAATAAGATAAGTTAAAATGTATTGCACTCACGTATTTCCAGAGCAAAATGCACATTTAAACACAAACATCTGTCATATGGAGCTCCAAGTTCCTCACCGGAGTCTCTCTGTCACTGCCTCGTCTTGTAAAAGAAGTTATTGTACATATGAGTTTCAGTGTGCAAAACATCTGTGCCTAAATATCTTTGCACTAAAAGGTGTCCTTCTTCCACATCACATGCACACATACACACACTCCGTCTTTCTCTATGTAAGAAGTGGGGTCGCGCACAAAATGGCGTATGCGAAATTTAGCATATGCGAAATTTAGCATTGAAATTCGCAATTACGCATCGTAACCATAATCATGCGAACATTTCAGATAAAATTGTAATTAATTTCGTATGTAATAGTAATATTGCATAATTTTGCATAATTTTTGGCATAATTTTCGCACAAATTTGCGTAAATACCGAAATTGCTACATATGTTAAGAATAGTAGGTACACGTAAAAAAATAATTTTTAAAAAATACCTTGTAGTTTTTGAGAAAATCAATTTTAAAAATGCAAAGAAAAAATTTGTTTTTTTTTTCTTTTGTTTAAAAAACTATTTTTCTTTGCATTTTTAAAATCGATTTTCTCAAAAACGACAAGGATCATTTTGGAAAATTATTTTTTGACTTGCACCCACTATTCTCCTTAACATATGTAGCAATTTTGGTAGCAATATCATCTATGAGGGCTTTGCTATTCATTGCTAAAGTCGGCATGAAATTACAGGAAAATTACTGGAAATTTTACGCGACATTCTGAATGACTATACAAAATCAATAGAATATACAAATCGTAATTACTTATAGGCGTAATTGCTAAAATGTACACAACATTTTGGGTAATCATTATTAGCTTATTACGATCATCACTACTTATAGGCCTCAATTCACTAAGCTTATCTCCTGTCTTTAATAACTCTTCTGAGCTGTTTCTACAGTTATCACAATGGTAATAACTGTAGAAACAGCTCAGAAGAGTTATTAACCTCCTTGCCGGTCTAATTCCCCCGGCAAGGAGGCAGCGCAGCACTTTTTTTTTTTTTTTTTTTTTTAAATCACGTAGCGAGCCCAGGGCTCGCTACATGATAGCCGCTGAGCAGCGGCAGCTCTGCTGCCACTCTGATCACTTCCGGCGATCGGAGTAAGCAGGAAATCCCGTTCAGAACGGGATTTCCTGCTGGGCTTCCCCGGTCGCCATGGCGACGGGGCGGGATGACGTCACGTCGGGACGTCATAGGGAATCCCGGGCCACCCCTCAGCGCTGCCTGGCCCTGATTGGCCAGGCTGCGCAAGGGGTCTGGAGGGGGGCGGCGCGACGTTGCGGATAGCGGCGGATCGGCGGCGAGCGGCGGCGATCAGATGTTACAAGCAGCTAGCAAAGTGCTAGCTGCTTGTAACAAAAAAAAATTATGCAAATCGGCCCAGCAGGGCCTGAGAAATCCTCCTGCGCAGGTTACCCTGAACTGAGTTGGGGATAACCGGCAAAGATGTTAAAGACAGGAGATAAGCTTAGTGAATTGAGGCCATATGTCTTAGTACTGTGCTATAACATCAGCATTACAGCTCAATACACACATGTGACCACTGTACATGCAGGGTAGCATCATGTTCTGTTACTGGGGAGGGGGGTGGGACAACAAGTACTGCACGATGGAGTGGGAGGGGTTAGGAGAAAGAACAATACAGTCGGGCAGCATTCATCTGAGACGATCTGGCATGTATTGGGGAGGTAAGAAAAATAGTGGTATGTGCACTACTCTAAAAAAAACTGTTCCTGGTTACTAAGTTCACACTATCAGGATGGTTCGCTATACTGTGTGTGTGTGTGTGGGGGGGGGGGGGGGGGGGGGGGGTATCACCACCCTGTAAGCTGTATATAGTATAGTATAGCTCTCAACACCTCCTAGTACTAGATCTTCTAGATAAGTAAATAAGCAGAGTAATGTATATAGTGGACAATAGTAAAAGCCAAACAGAGTTCTTATGAACAACTAGAGAAAGTCCAACATAAAAAGTCCACTGTGCTGGCGCTGATCCAAACCTGGAATCCTTAGGTAAACACCAGATCACCAGATCCAATGGCTGATTGGTTCCGATCAGCAAAAACAGCTCAATGATGTGTAAGGTCCGCCTTGGCCCAGTTTAAAGGACAAGTGTAGTGAGAGGTATATGGAGGCTGTCATATTTATTTCGTTTTAAACAATACCAGTTGCCCGGCAGCCCTGCTGATCTATTTGGCTGCAGTAGTGCTGGAATCACACCAGAAACGAGCATGCAGCTAATCTTGTCAGATCTGACAATAATGTCAGAAACACCTGATCTGCTGCATGCTTGTTCAGGGGCTATGGCTAATAGTATTAGAGGCAGAGGATCAGCAGGGCTGCCAGGCAAGTGGTATTGCTTAAAAGTAAATAAATATGGCAGCCTCCATATACCTCTCGCTTCAGGTCTCCTTAAATCTAATGAATGTACGAATTTTAACAAAGTTACATCTATAGAGAAGTGCCCAGACCTGCTCTATTGTCTTTTTTTTCTATGTATTCTTTCTCTTTCTATACCTCCCAACTTTTTAAATTAACAAAAAGAGACATCTGTAAGACACACCCCTGACACACCTCCAGTTACGACCTGCTGCACCCCTAGTCACTCAAATCACACACTCCCCCATCTTGCTCCTGTACCCGGGAATTTTCTGCGCCTGCGCAGTAGTATTGTGAAAGCGCAGAACGCTCCCAGGCACAGAAGCGCAATGTGGGAGAGAGAGCACATGGCCGGACCACCATATGCGACAAAGGCGACTCATCCAGGCTTTTGGGCTTTATTGCGGGGGACAGAGGGGCCTCAAGGGGGCTTAAGGAAGCCCCAGGTAAGTATGGAACCTGAGATGTCTTTCATCTCAGTTACACTTTAAATACTGGATGGTCCAGTCAGAGCAGGGAAATTATTATTACATTCTACTGAATCCCTGGTAAGATTTCTTTCGACCTCTACATTGACTTAAATTCACTAGGAGCCAGTTCACATTGCAGGAAAAAAAACTAAACCGTGTAAATTGATCAGTTTTTAAAGGATACCCAAGGTGACATGTGACATGATGAGATAGACATGTGTATGTACAGTGCCAAGCACACATATTTATTTATTATTTATTTATTGTATTTATAAAGCGCCAACATATTACGCAGCGCTGGACAATAAATAGGGATACATACAATATTAGAGGTGACATACAGCAAAATGACAATACCTGAATACAAGAAAGACCAGATCATGCAGCACAGTATGAGTACAAGGTAATGCTTAGTCAGTCACTGGATGGAGCATGGAGATTAGGCAAGTTAGGTTCACTCAGATGCCTAGCATGGGTTCACAGTAATGGAGGTGCAAGATCAGGTTGGACACAAAAGGAGGAGGACACTGCCCAAAGGCTTACAATCTAAAAGGAGAGGTAGGGACACGAGAGGTAGGAGACCAGAGTTCCGCTGCGGGTTTAGAGCACTTGTGAAGGGTAGTAGGCCAGAGTGGAAAGGTGAGTTTTGAGGGCTTTCTTGAAGATGTTGAAGGAGGGGGCTGTCCTAATGGGTGGAGGTAGGGAGTTCCATAGTGTGGGAGCAGCTCTTGAGAAGTCCTGGAGGCGTGCATGGGACTGGGTGATGCGGGGGGCGGTTAGGCGAAGTTCATTGGAGGAGCGGAGTGAGCGGCTAGGTGTGTACCTCTGAGTAAGATCGGAAATGTAGGTTGGACAGGTTTTGTGGACAGATTTGTAGGTCAGAGACAGTATCTTGAATCTGATTCTGGACTGGATAGGAAGCCAGTGGAGGGATTCAAGGAGGGGATCCGCCATGGTGGAGCGATGGGAGCAGTGGATAATTCTGGCTGCTGCATTCATGATGGACTGCAGTGGGGCTGTTCGGGTCATAGGGAGACCAGACAGAAGGGCATTGCAGTAGTCAAGGCGGGAAATTATGAGGGCATGGATGAGGAGTTTGGTGGTGGCAGAGGTCAGGAAAGGGCGAATCTTACAGATGTTACGAAGGTGGAAGTTGCAGGACTTTGTGAGGTTTTGGATGTGGGGAGTGAAGGAGAGTGCGGAGTCCAGGGTGACACCCAGACAGCGGGCTTGAGAGGTAGGGTGAATGGTAGTGTGGTTAACAGTGACATGCACATCTGGGAGATTTATGGATGTCCGGGGTGGGAAGATCATAAATTCCGTTTTGTCTAGGTTTAGTTTCAAGAACCTAGCGGACATCCAGGAGGAGATGGCTGATAGACAGGAGGAGACCTTGTCCATGGTAGTGGTGGATATGACATATAACTAGGCTGTGTTCCTTTTTTTCTTTCTCTGCCTGAAAGAGTTAAATATCAGGTATGTAAGTGGCTGACTCAGACAGGAAGTGACTGCAGTGTGACCCTCACTGATAAGAAATACTATAAAACAGTTTCCTAGGAGAAAATAGCTTCTGAGAGCAGGAACGATACAAAAAAGTGTCAATAGTTCATAGATTTTAGCTCTGGCATACTTCAATGAATGTGTCATTGAGCAAAAACAATAAAACAGTTAAAACTTAAAAAGTAGATTTAAACATAACATAAAACTGTGTAATATCTTAAAGGGGAACTGAAGTAAGAGGTATATGGAGGCTGCCATATTTATTTCCTTTTAAGCAATACCAGTTGCCTGGCAGCCCTGCTGATCCTCTGCCTTTAATACTATTAGCCATAGCCCCTGAACAAGCATGCAGCAGATCAGGTGTCTCAGACATTAAAGTCAGATCTGACAAGACTAGCTGCATGCTTGTTTCTGGTGTTATTCAGACACTACTACAGAGAAATAGACCAGCAGGGCTGCCAGGCAACTGGTATTGATTAAAAGGAAATAAATATGGCAGCCTCCGTATACCTCTTACTTCAGTTCCCCTTTAAAAAGTCATTTTTAGTCGAAGGAAGATAGCTACAATCATTTATTTCATTTGTTTATTTTTGCCTCGGTGTCCTTTAAAAGGCATCACCTTTTCATCCGCGACCTTCCGTTCCATTAGAGTGGGGTCAATACGTAGATGCGGCTCCGATCCGGCTGCTCGATTAACTGCCGGATCGCCTCTTCCGCGTCCTCGCGCATGCCCGCCGCATCCCCGCTCGCTGCGCGTGCACCGGATTTGATTCCCCGCTCGTCCCCGCCGGCGCTGCTTATCTTCCGCTCGATTCCCTGCCATTGTCCCCTCGCGGGGACCTACTGGGGGAGCTGTTGCAGTGCTTCCCGATAGAAAAAGGCTAACCCAAGGGGGCATGCCAAAAAAAGACATTCTGGAAAAGACCTTTTTTTTTTTTTTTTGAGAAAATCAATTTTAAAGGGTAAAACACATTTAAAACCCAGTGCAATGCTGGACTGCAGCAGCTTCACTCTCATTCATTCTGCAATGCTTTAAGGGAAACCAGAGATGTTGGAAAGTAAAGATTTGATACTTACCTGGGGATTCCTCCCACCCCATAAAGACGTTTGAGTCTCACGCCGTCCTACCGCGGTCTGCCGTTCGGCCGCGATCAGCGTCGGTAATATGCACAGTGGCGTCAGTCCAGGTCTACTGCGCATGCCCAGGAGGTTTGCGACGGCAGACTGCGGGAGGATGGTGGGGACCCACACGTGTATATGGGGCAGAAGGAAGCCCCGGGCAAGTATAAAATATTTACTTCCCAGTGTCTCTGGTACATTTTAACCTATTGAGAACCAGAAGTTTACACCCCCCTAGTGACCAGGCCATTTTTTTACAATTGAGCACTTCACAACTTTAACAATTTATTGCTCGGTCATACAACTTAGCACCCAAATTATTTTTACCTCCTTTTCTTCTCACTAATAGCGCTTTCTTTTGGTGGTATTTGACTGCTGCTGCAATTTTTTGTATTAGTTAAAAATGATTTAAAAAAACACGAATTTTAATTAACCCCCGACCCCCCCACCCCCAAACTAGCCCTAGACTACCATACATCCCATACTCTACACATACATAGGCATCAGCCTAAGATAGGGATTAGAAGATTGTGAGCCATTTGGAGGGACAGTTGAGTGACAAGGCTGTCCTCTGTACATCGCTGCGCTAGATTGAAATATAAGAAGCAAAAGAAATTTATTGAGATTTAAATGATTATGAGGCAGGAGAAGTTTATAAATGGCAAAAATCCAGTCAGGATGAAAAGGAAAAAAAAGATAGCGTCTGGAAATGAAATACCTAATGGGGATGCTACGGCTTTAAGGGACTGTCTAATAGTACGGTGGATGGTAGTCTGGAAATAATTTGTTTGCATAGTGGCTTGAAAAATAGGTCCATTTTTAAACCACCACAGAATAGCAATCATCAGATTGATGCTTATAAGTGAATGGTGGTGAAAGATTTGAGAGAATTGAAGATGTCCAAGACATTGTTGATATACGTATTAAGAGAGGAATCAAAGAGTTTAAAGAAAACAATTATGTTGTGATAAAAGCAGCAGATGGGGGGGGGTTGCTATTTGTGACAAGGTTGATTATATTGAAGAGACTAAGGGGAGATCCTGGGGTGAAATATATGAAGGAATTAGAAAAATTGATTGATTTTGGATTGAGAGAAGGTATACTGGATGAGAGGGAAGCCAGATATTTAAAACTTTCAGTTATTAGGACACCCATAATCTATTACCAACGTGAGGTCCATAAGAGCATGGAGAATGCCCCGAGTAGGCCCATTGTAAGTGGGATTGGCTCAGTGACGTATAGATTGGGTGAATATGTTAATAAATATTTACAACCCCTAGTATCCACTACTGACTCTTACCTGAAGGGTTCTAAGCATGCAATTAATATCCTTAAGGATCTTCATTTTGATGAACCCCCATTTCTAATAACAGCCGATGTTATTTCGTTATACACAGTCATACCACATGAAGCAGGGCTGAAGGCCATAGAACATTTTCTGTATTAAAAAAGTAATTTGGATGAGAGACAGGTCCAGGGGTGCAGCTAAGGTTTTTGTGGCCCCAAGCGGACTGTAGGAAGTGGCCCTAGGCGAAAAATGGGCGTGGCTATCCCACATAAGTGGGCGTGGCCATGACATGTGGGTGGAACTGGAGGGCGGATTGGGGCGGGGCTGTTCGCGGGGAAAATGGATGCGGGGTGATTGAGGCGCGCGCCGAAAGATGGATTTGGCCATGACATTGTATGGGCGGAGCTTAACCGTAGCACAGCAAATATAGCCAACTATGACCATTAAATAATAAATGCAGCAACAGTTACCCCAGACACCAGAAAATAAAAAGGCAATTTGTGCAACATTTCAGCAGAAAACAAACAGAATTTGGGCCACATTTCAGCAGAAATCAAACGCAATTTGGGCACATTTTCAGCAGAAATCAAACGCAATTAGGGCCACATTTCAGCAGAAATCAAACGCAATTAGGGCACATTTTCAGCAGAAATCAAATGCAATTAGGGCACAGTTCAGCAGAAATCAAACGCAATTAGGGCACAGTTCAGCTGAAATCAAACGCAATTTGGGCACATTTTCAGCAGAAATCAAATGCAATTTGGGCCACATTTCATCAGAAATCAAACGCAATTTGGGCACATTTTCAGCAGAAATCAAACGCAATTATGGCACATTTTCAGCATAAATCAAACGCAATTAGGGCCACATTTCAGCAGAAATCAAACGCAATTAGGGCACATTTTCAGCAGAAATCAAATGCAATTAGGGCACAGTTCAGCAGAAATCAAACGCAATTAGGGCACAGTTCAGCAGAAATCAAACGCAATTACGGCCACAATTTCAGCAGGTATCAAACGCAATTAGGGCACATTTTCAGCAGAAATCAAACACAATTAGGGAACAGTTCAGCAGAAATCAAACACAATTAGGGCACAGTTCAGCAGAAATCAAACACAATTAGGGCACAGTTCAGCAGAAATCAAACACAATTAGGGCACAGTTCAGCAGAAATCAAACACAATTAGGGCACAGTTCAGCAGAAATCAAACACTATTAGGACACAGTTCAGCAGAAATCAAACGCAATTAGGGCACATTTTCAGAGCTGCAAAAAGAAAAGAATTTACTCACCTGGCACTGGCAGAAGTCTTCTCTCCCCGTCTCCTCTCCTGGCCGGCTCCTCAGGCGCGCAGTTATCACGGAGCTCCCTCCCTCCTCCAATCTCCCGCGCTGATTGAATCAGGGCTACGGGAAGATGGCCACCCGAAGCCCTGTACTGGAGACATAGTCTCCAGAGCAGGGCTTCGGCGGCGGCCATCTTCCCGTAGCCCTGCCCTACTCTGCTCTGCCAGCCCCGCGGGGCTGCGGGAAAACAGTGACGTCACGCCGACGTCACTGAGCCGCCGAGGCCCCTACGATCTTGAGGCCCCAAGCGACCGCTTGGTTCGCTTTATGCCTCGCGGCGCCCCTGGACAGGTCCACATTATTTTGAGATGTACCAGATTCACATTATTTCTGGTTTGGTGGAGATTACTACCTGCAAAAAGTGGGTGTGGCCATGGGAGCAATATTTGCACCCAGTATGGTGAATCTTTACATCGCCTTATGGGAGGAGTAATTTATATAGAGAGATAAAGAAGTGAGTTTAATCATTTGGAAGAGATTCATAGATGATATCATGTTTATGAGGAAATGGGATCTGAAGATTGAATAAGACCAATAATTTGAAAATTTCTTGTATATATCAGTATAATCAGACAGAGGTACATTTCCTCGATCTTAACATCAAAAACTCCAATGAGGCTATTAAGACCAGCACCTTTTCCAAACCAACAGATAGAAACAGCTTTATTCCAGTCAGTAGCTGTCACCATCCTAACTGGTTGCATGCTATCCCGAAAGGACAGTTTCTGCGGATGAGGAGAAACTGGGGGGATATCACAGATTACTTTGCAGAGACTAATGTATTAAGAGGAAGATTTGAGAAGAAGGATTATAAACCAGAGAAAATGGTGACAGTACAAAATGAGATAGCACAGAAAGATAGAGAATACATTCTTGATGATAAGAAAAAGGTGGGAACGGAATTGGTGTGTAAGAAAATTAAGAAGATCATAACCAAACATTGGTCACTCCTGAAAGAGGATCCAGTGTTATGATCTATTTTACCTGAATATCCAGAGGTTATTTTTAGGAAAGCCGCAAACCAAAAGCCGCAAAAAAATATATATTTTAACATCAAGTGCTATAGATGAACCTCACTATCAGGGTTCAGTTATTTTGGAGAAATAATTTACTTCAAATGTAGAAAATGTCTGCCTTGTAGAACTTGCATTCTTACCCCTAGAGTACAACAGTATTTTAGGAATGAGGAGAGGACTATGAGATTAAACAGTTTATAACCTGTGAAACAAAATGTGTGGTCTTTTTGTTAACTTGTCCCATGAGGACTTTTCTACGTGGGGAGAACAAAGAGACCACTGAAAGAGAGGATTGGTGAGCACATTACCAATATAAAAAATGGGTTTAAAGAACACGTATCAGAGCATTTTAGATTATATCACCAACAGGATCTTGCAGGTTTAAAATTCTGTGGGATTGAAAGAAATTTGGGTAACTGGATGGGGACACATAGAATAAGGGATATATCTAAGGCAGAGACGAAATGGAAATTTACTTTGAATTGTATGGAACCAAATGGATAAAACATTGAACTCAACCTAAACTGTTTTATCACTAATGAATGATGGGAATAAAGACTTAGATTTATTGTTTTGTGTTATAACTTTTTATTGAAAATACAAACAGGTGTAGACAATATAATTTACACAGGTCCATTGAGACAGCGTTACAAGTTCCTTCTTTTATATAGGTTTTTACACTTTGTCACAGGTTATCTACAGTAAAAAACCCAAACCTGGTCTTTTATAAAAAGAGGCAATATAACATGCAGTAAGATAAGTCTGGGTTAGGATCAGAGAGTGAAAGAAAGACTCGGCTATATGCAAAAAATGTTGTCTCATTATCTCATGGGGCGAACAGAGATAGGGAGAGAAAGGGGAAGGGAGACTTGGGAAGGGTGGGGTAAGACCTGACAAGGAGGGGGGGGGGGGGGTAGGGGGGAAAGGGAAGGGTAGGAGGAAAGGGAATGGGTAGGGGAAGATAACAAGATAACAAGGATAGCCTGGCTACTCAGTAATCTATTGATGAGGAAGTAAGAAAATAAGGAAATTAGGAAATTTCCCATGTTGCAACCATGATATTAAGGGTGATTAGTATTAACAGATTTCTGTCTTAGGTGCTAGAGAGTCCTGGCTCTCTCTGATTCTCTATAATCATACCACACTGCCCATTTTTTAACAAAAGCTTCATTGCGTTCGTATGTACTGTAGAAAAGATCTTCGAGCCTGCAAATCTCATTTAGCTCACTGAATTTCTGGAGGGGAGTAGGGATCGATGGGCCCCTCCAATTACGGGCAATAAGTAGTTTGGCTAAAATCATTAGAATACTGGTAAGGTTCTTCTTTAGTTGTGAGGTTCCCCCAGGGATTAAGTGGAAAAGGGCCACCTCAGGGGTGAACGGGAGTTTTTCTAGATACATAGCTTCATTGATGGAGAATATAGTTTCCCAGAAGGGCCTTATCTGGGGGCACTGCCACCAAATGTGTAAGTATGAGCCAACCTCTTTTTGGCATCTCCAGCAGATATCAGTATTTTCAGGGTTGTATTTTGCAGTCTGTGATGGGCATCTGAACCATCTGGCAAAAAGCCTATAATTGCGTTCCTGGAAGGCAGCTGATATGGAGGACTTATGCAATGCAGAGAAGACATCCTCCCATTGATCATTATCTAGAGCGTAGCCTAGTTCTGCATCCCATTTATCAGTTAAGTGAAGTAATTGTGAGGTACTAACTGAACATATAAGTTCAGAGTATAGGATTGAGATTTTGTGTTCTGTGGAAACTGAATGAGAGCAGAGAGTTTCAAAGGGAGTAAGTTTTCTATGGATGTTAGATTGTGGCTTTAGTGAGTTAAAAAATTGCCTGATCTGTCTCCACATGAACCAATTGATCTGAGGTCTATCCTCCTGATTACCCAAGTCCTCCCAGTTTTTGATTGTATTATTGCCAGTAATATGTCTGATCTGGGGCCAAAAGTCCCTACCCCAGCCCAGTATAGATTTTGCCTTGAGACCAACTGCTAGGTCTGGGTTTTCCAGGAGAGATGTGAGGGGGCCAGGGATGGTTGATATTTTATGTTTTTTGATGGCTAGGTCCCAACCTCTCAAGGCCACCTGGGGGCCTATAGCTAGCAATTCTTTTTTAGGTCTAGAGGATGGTGTTGACCAGAGCAGGGGCCTAGTATCAATATCAGAAAATAATGAGTCCAATGAGACCCACTGCTTTGAATTTCTACTTTGGAACCAGTCCAGTATTCGTGTAAGTAGGACTGCTAAGTAGTAGGTTTGTATGTCAGGCAGGCCCATTCCCCCGCCAATTTTTGGTCTACTTAATAATTTACAGTTAATTCTGTGTGTCTTACCATTCCAGATGAATTGTAGGAAAGAGGTATGTATCTTTTTGAGGAAGGTGTTAGACAACCATACAGGAAGGGCCTGCATAACATACAATAATTTGGGTAAGATGTCCATCTTAATAACACATATTCTACTAGACCAAGATAGGTAGAGGGATTTCCATCTAGCTAGATCATTTTTAATTTTAGCTAATATCGGTGGGAAGTTGAGCTGAAACAGTTCTGTGTGGTTGTTAGAGATATAAACCCCCAGGTATTTTATTTTATGTTTCTGCCATCGAAATGGGAAGGAAGCTGATAATTCCTGTACCAAATCCTGCTGAAGTGTAATATTGAGGACCTCTGTCTTAGAAAGATTTATTTTAAAGTTACTTAGGTCCCCATATTCTGACATTTCTCTAAGAATATTGGGAAATGCTATACGTGGGTTAGATATGAATAGTAAGAGATCGTCAGCGAAAAGGGCCAGTTTAGAGTGAGAGGAGCCAAACTTGAAGCCTTTTATAGATGTATTGTCACGAAGCGCAATGGCAAGGTGTTCCATACATATAACATATAAAAGAGGGGACAGGGGGCATCCCTGTCTCGTGCCATTGCTGATAGGGAAGGCATCCGACAGGGTCCCATTAACTCTAACACGTGCTGAGGGATTGTGATAAAGAGCCATCACTCTGGTGCAGAATTTTGGACCTAGGCCTATCTGTTGCAAGGAGCCTTCTAAGAATTGCCAGTGGACCCTGTCGAATGCCTTCTCCGCATCCACCGAAACCACACAGAGAGGCTGTTTAGTTTGTTGTGATTTATGAATAATGGAAACTGTTTTTAGGGTATTGTCCCTTGCTTCTCTTTTAATTACAAAACCCGCTTGATCATTGTGGATGAGATCAGGTAGTATAGGTTTTAATCTCTCTGCCAGCATTTTAGAGTATAGTTTGAGATCTAGGTTGATAAGACTGATTGGTCTATAGTTACTACATAGGGATTTATCTTTATCAGGTTTTGGGATAACTGTTATATGAGCCATAAGTGCTTGGGCTGGGAATAGATTTTCTGAGTCTATAGAATTAAATGCTGGGAGTAAGACTGGGGCTATAAGCGGGCCAAATTTTTTATAGAAGGCACATGTGAAGCCATCTGGTCCTGGGCTTTTGCCGGATTTAGTGGCTTTAATGCTAGTTAGAAGTTCTTGTAGAGAGAAGTCCCCATCCAGTTCCTCTTTCAGATTCTGTGACACACAAGGCAGCTTAGTCCTATTTAGGTAAGACATGATCTTATCTTTAAGAGCTTGGGGGGGCATTTCATTAAATTTTCCTTTTAGATTGTATAGAGTTTGATAGTATGACTTGAAGGAGTCTGCTATTTCAGATGTTTTAAATAGCTTAGTTCCATTTGGGTTGGTAATTGAGAATATAGAGGTTGTAGAGGATCTAGGGTGTAGATATCTGGCCAAAAGACGACCACATTTACCACCTTTCTCGTATATGATGCCTTTGAGGCGAGTTCTGTTTGCTAGTGTTTTTTGGTCTAGGATAGTGAGCAAATCATGTCTTGTGTTTGAGAGATCTAGCTCAATCTGGGGGTTGGTCGCTTGTTTAAGGGTGTTTTCTAAGACAGTAATCTTAGATAGGAGTGTGTTGATTTGAGATCCTCTTTCTTTCTTAAGTCTGGTTCCGTGTGAGATGAGAATGCCTCTTTAAGGGCTTCCCATTTATAGCTGGGAGCTGTCTCGTCGTATATGGTCTGGAATGAAGTTCTCTATTGCTTGTTTTAGGTCATGTACACATGTTGGGTCTTTCAGGAGGTTGTCATTAAGCCTCCACGGAATTCGTGATCGAGGTGAGTTATCTAGAGTGAGGGAGCAGTAGACAGGTGCATGGTCTGACCAAAGTCTTTGACCAATCCTAGTACTTGGGTTAAGATCTAATAGTTGTTGGGATAGGAATATGTAATCAATCCTGCTATGGGATTTGTGGACATGTGAAAAGAAGGTATAGTCCTTTTCATTAGGGTGGGTGATCCTCCAAGAGTCTATCAGTGAGGCTGCTCTCAGTTTATCTCGTGCTTGTGCTAGGAGTTTGGGTGTTATGAAGGATTTTCCTGATGAGGAGTCTTTGGAGGGTATCATACAAAAGTTAAAGTCACCACAGAGGATAATATATCCTTTGGCAAAGTTAAGTAGTTTGGTTAGATACCTGGATATGGATTGGGTTTGGTTTTGGTTTGGAAGATATATATTAGCAAAAGTGAAGGTGTTAGGGCCTATCTGTAGGTTAATAAATATAAATCTGCCCTGTGTGTCACTTAGCTCGTCTATAAGGACTGCATTAAGGCTTTTATGTAGACCTATGGAGACCCCCTTAGCCCTGCTTTCTGGATTAGTGCTGTGGAACCACCTGTTGTACCATCTAGATTTGATACAAGGTGTTGCGTTAGAGCGAAAGTGAGTTTCTTGAAGCGCTAAGACAGAGGTCCTCTGCTTGTGGAAATGGTACAGAACCTGGGTTCTCTTTTGGGGTATATTAAAGCCATTAATATTGCATGAGGCTATAGAGCACTCAGTCATTTTTGGGGGATGGATATTGAGTGGAGTAAGTAGGTAAATTGGCAACATGGGTATACCTTTTCCTGGATCATAGTAGATTGTGGAGCGCCAGGTGAACAGGAGGGGGTAAACAAGTAAAAACATATATAACGAACAGGTAACCATAAACACATAAAGGTAGGTATGAGTATACCTAAACTCCAGTCTCCATGTCGTCGATCAGGATTTTCTTGTGCCACTATGGGTGTGCCAATTATGGCATCACCCTCAGTGACTCTGACCTTCGAGGTGTGGAGACGCATAGAGAGTGAAACACTGCTCCCGCTGTAGTAGTATATTTGTTTAAGTGACAAAATGTCTCAAGTAGCTGAAGACACTCATCTGGTGGCGTCTCAACTTATATGGAAGTAGAAGTGAGGATAGTTGTTAGGGCTGAAATAGGTGGGGTCCACCATCACAAGTGTCAGAGGGGTGCGAGTACCCGCCGAAATATTCAGTGGGACCCGCACCACCTGCATGAACTGTGCCCCCGAATAACCAACAGAAAGCTTATAAAACCAAGTAAAATAAACAGATAAACATATCATTAATAATATTTGCAATTTCTCCTTCATCCCAGAGGGTACAATATGAACCCGGCAATCAGCATTAGTGGAGATATATATTTATGGGTCTCAGCGTGCGTGTCTGGGTAGATTAAAGAGTCTGAACATTGATAGAAGGCGTATTAACAGTTAGAACCAAGTCCGGTTTCTGTGATGTGCAATCTTGCGTTATGGTGAAGAATATGGATATCTTGGTGTGCAATCTTGCGCCTCATAGCTGACAATGAGGGAAGTGGCTTCCCTAGTCCACCCACACAGCGACATTGTTCGAGTTTCTGGCATGTGATTTGGTTGCTCTTTAAGAAGGGGCGCATAGCGGTTTGCGTGGCAGTTGTAGGGCGATATGTATCGCTGTATCAGTGGGCCAAGGAAAGTCCCAAGTCCAATCCGAGCGGGCATGGGGTAACAATATTTCAGGTTTCGGTGACACTTCGCTGTGAGTACCGGGTATAGTTTTAAGCTAATGCCTTCGGAGATAAAGGGAGGAGAAAGAACAGTTGGGATTTTAAGTGGCTTTTATTTTATCTGGGTCTGCGGCTGGTATTGCGTCTGCCCGCTTGTTCCCAGCGGTCGTTTGCTGGGTGTTTTGTAGAAGGCTGAGATAACGGCCATTCAGAGAGGGTTATGTTTGGCAGATCAAATGTGGAGCGTAGCTTAGGTAAGTCATCAGGTGCGCGAAATGTAAAGGATTTACCCTCGTGCTGGATGATCAGGGCGAAGGGATATCCCCATCTGTAAGTGATTTCTTTCGAACGGAGGACATCCCGTAGAGGCTTAGTGGCTTTCCTTAATTGGAGAGTCAGGCTGGAAAGGTCAGCTAGGAGCTGTATTTTAGCACCATCAAAGTCAATTTCATTCATGTTTCTGGCCGCGGTCATTATGGCTTCTTTTTCTTTGTAATAGTGTACCCGACATATAATGTCTCTGGGCCGAGAGGTATCAGAGTTGACTGGGTCTAAGGCTCTGTGGGCTCTATCTAGCTCGATTTTGTGATCTTGTGGAGCACCAAGTATCTGCCGAAATAGCCCTTCTAGGGTAGCCATAATGTCTGGGGGTCTGGTGGCTTCTGGCAGGCCTCTAACTCTGATGTTGTTTCGCCTATTTCTGTTTTCCATGTCGTCCATTTTAAGGAAAATGGCTGCTATGTTCTGTGAGTTGCTGTCTATGGCGTCTTGCTGTTTATCTAGCCTCTCGGTAATGTCGTCTTGTCGTTTTTCTACATTTTCAACCCGCGTCACAATGTGGCTTACCTCCTCTCTGAAGTCGGCCATCTCTTTCTTATATGCCGCTTCCATGCGGATTATGAGTCGCTCAAAATCTTGTTTGGTTGGGAGGGATCTCACGTAATCGTGTAGTTCGACCTCCATATATGAGTCCGCTCCATCTGAGGCCGCCGGCGAAGATGCGCCTGGTGAGGGGCTGGTCCCGCCGTGTTCCGGATGTTGAGTGTGAGCCGGGGGACTCTTTCGTGGCTGTGAGTGGGCAGGCGAGGTCCCGGCCGCGGCCTTTCCACGTGGCGACGCCATACTTGGTTCCTCCGCTTCGGCTAGTCTACGCTCCAGAGGCCTTAAAAAGCGCAGTATGTGAGCTGAACCTCGTCGGGGTGGAGATTTCTTGTTCTTCTTCTTTTTGGATGCGCCCATGGGCAGGAATGAGGCGTTAGAATTATATAATAATTGCTTTTAAGCAGCGGGATAGCGGGAGCTCGCTCAAGCAGCTTCTTCACTCCTCCATGCGCAAGCCACGCCTCAGATTTATTGTTTTTATGCTTAAAGCGGACCCAAACCAAACATTTTTTTAATTCAAAATATTTAGTTGCACCACTCAGACACATACAAAGATAAATAAATACTCCTTCAAGCCTATGAGCATTTCAGTGCATGCTTTTCACCCTTCTCTTTTCATAACTAGGGTTATACAGGTGGCAGCCATTACTTCTGAGCTTATTAGGAGGTTTTAGATCATGGGTGTGTTTGTCACCAGCTACCCTCCCTCACAGGGGCATCGTCTATGTGAAATCTCACACAAGCTGAGATCACCTCCCCTGTGACATCAGCAGCAGCAGCCTGTTTTTTTGTTTTCTTTTATCTCCTCCACCAGTCTGCCGGATTCTGTCCCGGCAATATGAAAGGAAGGTTCCTCCAATAAATGTAAAATATTTTATAATTGTCACCATGCAGCTGAAAAAAAGGTGCTATTTATTATTATAAGTAAGTTAAGTTAGAAAATAGATTTTATTTCTGAAATCTTGTATTTTTAATTTGGGTCCACTTTAATTGTATATTAATTTGCGGAATGTATTGTGTTGCTGATAATAATATGTAGTAAAAAGTAGAATGGTGCAATATAAATTTTGGCCAGTAGATAGCATATGTGCTATGTATATCTACAGTATCTGGCTTGCAGTCACTGTCATGTATCCCCTTTTTTTGATGCAAAATTAAATCCGCGCAAACAAATGTAAATAAGTCCCATTAGCTGCCCAGAAGTAAAAGTCCTCAGGTAGACTCCATAACCATAAAAACTTCAGCACTGCATGGTACTTCAGACTGTCACTCTATCACCAAACACCCTTCAAAGTGCAGGCTTACCAGTTCCACAAGAGACTCAAATTATAAGGTCTAGCGTATGACTGGTCAGGTCATTTGAGAGTTGTTTTGAGACCCCCATGTTGCTACTCTTCAGAGAAAATTAAAATAGGAGGGAAACTTACAATTGACCTCCTTAAATAATCTTTCTCATAATTGTATTCACCTGTGTATGTAGGTCAGGGGTCACTGAGCTTGCCAAGCCCATTTGAGTTCCAATAATTAGTTCTAAAGGTTTTGGAATCAATAAAATGACAACAGTGCGCAAATTTATGCACCTGCCTAATTTTGCTTAAACAATTATTTCCCACTTTCTGTAAATCCAATAAACTTCATTTTACTTCTCAAATATCACTGTGTGTGTCTCCTATATAATATATTTAACTGACATTTTTGATCGTAACAACCAACGATTTTTACAGGAAAATCATGACGATTAACAAGGTTGGCCAAACTTTCGCATTCCACTGTAACTTGAGATTAAGGTGTTGGGGACCCTGGGGTGCCTCTTAGTCCGATAGCAATCAGTGAGTGACGGCTGGGGTGGGAGGGATGGAGGGGCGCACTTTGGTGTCTCGGGTGCAGGGGCGCCTTAACCTACTGACCACCCAGGCAGCGGCTTGGAGCGGCTTTGATGGGGAAGGCGCAATAAATTACTGTCAGTCCAAGGGGAAATAAAAAATCCTGTCCTGAAAGACCGTTGTAAGGGACTGGAGAGAAATAGATTTCCTTCTGCTTTAAGAAGGCAAATTACACCAAGCTTTGCTTTTTTTAGTAGGAAGGCATTTTGGTTCCTTTTATCCCCCTATATATTCCTAGTAGCTTGGGTCACCCTGAGCTGCTTGGTTACTCTGCTCTTTTCACAAATAGCCTTCTGCTAAGACTAAGTCACTGATAAAGAATCATTCAGAGTTCAGATTTATAGATACTCCCTAAGAAGAAGGTGTCTGGTTTATAGCTGTTCTCTGCCCCTCCACAGAGGTGACAGCGCCCTACCCCCAAATGTTACTGAGTCTGCAGAGCGAGCGAGACAAACAAACAAACAAACAAACAAACAGTAAACTCTGCAGACAGCTGTGTGCTCTGCTAGAATGTCTGGCATGTCTAGATGTCAGGAGGATCGCCATGACTAGCTATGGAGCAGTAGGATCATCTGATCCTCTCCCCTACACAGCCTGCACTTCTCCCTGAATTCACAAGGACAGTGTTTGAAGTGTGTAATGGACACAGTGGGGGTTGCAGGTTTTGTCTTTCATTGTGAGGGAGTGAATAGGAGGACAGCATCTAAAGCTCAAACAATGATAATGGACATGTAAGCAATGTGTGTAATTACATCCATCACTACTTATAATTGAAGATGGCATAATAATGTATTTCCATTAATGCTGTCTGTTTGCCCTCTCTCTAAAGGTGGCCACACACCATACAATTTTTTAAATTTCTGTTCAATTTAAGAATTGCAATCAATTTTTCTGACTGATTGTAACATTTCAAAAATATGACGAATGTACCACACACCTATATTCAATTTTTCCCCCCAATTATGATAAAAATGATTGGAAACTCTGAGAAAATTGCTAGGGTGTGTATATTAATAAATTGACAATCCAACACACACTATATAATCTTTAGTAGAAATTGAAGAGAAATATCTGGCATTCCGTATCGAATCGAGAAAAACGAGAAATCCGATCGTTTTTTTCAGTCGAATGAAAAAAAAGCTTTCAATTTTTTCGAGAGATACGATCGTTTTTTTTATCGAATTGCTGTAAAATCGGATCATTTTATTGTATCGTGTGTGGCCACCTTACAGAGAATCTGTATTGTTAAAATCGCTCAAAAGTAAACATACCAGTGCGTTAGGGGACATCTCCTATTACCCTCTGTCACAATTTCGCCACTCCTCGCCGCATTAAAAGTGGTTAAAAACAGTTTTTTAAAGTTTGTTTGTAAACAAACAAAATGGCCACCAAAACAGGAAGTAGGTTGATGTACAGTATGTCCACACATAGAAAATACATCCATACACAAGCAGGCTGTATACAGCCTTCCTTTTGAATCTCAAGAGATCATTTGTGTGTTTCTTTCCCCCATGCACTGAAGTTTCAGGCTGCTCTTTTCTTCCTGCAAACAGCTTTGCCCTTGTTTGTAATTCCTCAGTATGTGAAAGCCCAGCCAGCTCAGAGGACGATTTATCCAGCTTGTAAAAGATAAGAGAGAGAAGAGAGAAGCTGCTCTAATCCTAAATAACACACAGGCAGTGTGCATAAAGGGGAGTTCATAGCAGAACCACAACACTGAAGAACTTGGCAGCCTTCCAGACACAGGCCGACAAGTCTGACAGGGGAAAGATACATTGATTTATTACAGAGACTGTGAGAAAGTGCTGCAGTTAGCCAGAACACATTAGAATAGCTTTTGGAACGTGTAGGATGATAAAAAACAGGATGCAATTTTTGTTACGGAGTCTCTTTAATGCTATGTACCACCTCACGATTTTTCCAACATTTTCCCGATGTCCATCAATTTTTTTTTTGAGCGACAAGTAGTCATTTACACGATGTCGTGACATCGCTTAGCGTTGTGTGGTGAAAAGTGACCGTCACTGAGGATCGGATCTTTAAGAACCTTGATGACACCCCATAAAGTACTGCGGTCGCTTGACTTCTCGTTTGCGCCCGTCCTGTAGTGTCACGTGACATCTCGCATACCCGCTGGCAGGAAGATGAATCGCTGGACGCTTGTCATGAGGGGACACCTCGCTGGATCCATCTTCCTGTGTTGTTTCAGTCACTGTGGTGAGTGTGGAGCTTAACTTTGTTCACCCTCACCCTCTGCTCATGCTCCCTCTCCCACTGTCTCTCTGACCAAACAACTGCTACTTGGGGAACAATGTGCACAACTATGTGGCACTCTTCAGGGGAGCCAGTAGCATTTGGAACTATTATTGTGTATTTATGTAGCACTGACATCTTCAGCACTTTACAGAGTACATAGTCATGCCACTGACTGCTCACTGGAGCTTACAATTTCATCCCTACCATAGTCAAACTGTAATGTCCGACCATATTATTATTATCATGTATTCATATAGCACTGACATCTTCTGCAGTACTTTATAGCACTGACATCTTCTGCAGTACTTTACAGAGTACATAGTCATGTCACTGACTGTCCCCAGAGGAGCTCACAACCTAATCCAACCATAGTCATAGTCTAATGTCCTACCATATTATTATTATGCATTCATATAGCACTGACATATTCTGCAGCACTTTACAGAGTACATAATCATGTCACTGACTGTCCTCAGAGGAGCTCACAATCTAACCCTACCGTAGTTATAGTATAATGTCCTACCATATTATTATTATGTATTTATATAGCACTGACATCTCCTGCAGCACTTTACAGAGTACATAATCATGTCACTGACTGTCCTCAGAGGAGCTCACAATCTAACCCTACCATAGTCATAGTATAATGTCCTACCATATTATTATTATGTATTTATATAGCACTGACATCTCCTGCAGCACTTTACAGAGTACATAATCATGTCACTGACTGTCCTCAGAGGAGCTCACAATCTAACCCTACCATAGTCATAGTATAATGTCCTACCATATTATTAGTATTGATTTATATAGCACTGACATCTCCTGAAGCACTTTACAGAGTACATAGTCATGTCACTGACTGTCCTCAGAGGAGCTCACAATCTAATCCCTACCACAGTTATAGTCTAATATTTTCAATATAGGATTGTTTTGGGGTAAACCAGTTGACTTATTAGTATGTTTTTAGGATGCAGGAAATGTCTGAAGTATCTGAAGACAGAAACTCCATGCAGATTTTGCCCTGGCCAATGTTCAAGCCTAGTACTCAGCACGAAAATGCAGTAGTGCTACCCACTGAGCCTCTATTCTACTCATAGATATCTGCTCATCCATGTCATCAATTCTGACCCTCTACTACCCTTCCTCCCTCCATTCTACTTCTCTTCTCTTGTATCACTTACACTACAAACACACTGTGCTTATCTCCAGAATGGATTATGAATCAAACTATTAGGCCCAGTGCACACCAAAACCGCTAGCAGATCCTCAAAACGCTAGCGGTTTTTGGAGCAGATTTCAGAGCGATTCTAGGCATGTTTAGAGACATTTTCTAAACATGCTGAGTGTTTTTGTGAAGCAGATTACAAATACTGTTACAGTAAAAGCTGTTACTGAACAGCTTCTGTAACAAAAATGCCTGGAAAACCGCTCTGATCTAGCGTTTTCCAGAGCGGTTTGCATTTTTCCTATACTTTTATATTGAGGCAGAATCGCTTCTGCAAACCGCAAATGTGCAGCAGGACCCAGGCTTGCAGTTTGCTAAAAAACCTCAAACCGCTGGTGTGCACCATCCCATTGAAATACATTAGCCAAGCATTTTCACAGACAGATGCCATTGGCGGATCCCTGCTAAAACCGCTCGGTGTGCACTGGGCCTTAAACCACCTTACCATATCAGCCCTTCAATGTCATGATATACCCACTCCAGTCCTACCCTAACAGGTGGTAACATATTTGCATATCTTATAATGTTTGTGAAAAATTATTTTGAAAGTAACAATGTCTTGCTTGATAATCCAATCTTGCAATGTGACTGCCATTGGAACTTGTAGTGTGGATGCTGTATTTATTTGAGGTGCATTCTGGCAGCATGTGCTGTATGCCATACAATGCTGATCATCCATAAGGCAAACTTAGGCAGCTGCCTAGGGTCTAGAGAGAGTTTAGGGGCCTGGTGGTTGCTAGCCCCCACCAAATCTAACTAAATAAGCCAGGTGACCATCAGTGGAGGGCAAAGTGTTATCTTGCCTAGGGCCCCGTTTCATAGTTATCCCTCTCTGATGGCTTATATCATGTGTGAAGTGTTCTATAATGTATATGATTTTGTTTTATTTTTTATGGGGGGGGGGGCGCCACAGGATTTCTTGCCTGGAGTGACAAGAAGGCTAGAGGCGCCCCTGAGCCTTGGGTGCTGGAGGACCATGTCCCGGCTCTACAGGGCACTAACTTAACAGACTCCCGTTCTGGCTCTCCACCTGTCTGAAGCACTTACTCCCCACACGGAAAGCAGAAGCATTAGCAGACATCCGTGCCCCAGCTCTCTGACGGCTTCTGGCTACATGCAGCTGCTGTGTGCTTCTGATCTAGGGCTGCAGGTTTCGGGAGATTGATGGCTGGAAGAAATGATGGTACACTGGCTCTTCTGTGTAGCTTTTTGGCCCAGGAAGAACTCGCTTTACAGTAAATCTGGATGGCATCTGGTCGGAGTCTTGGTAATCCTCTGATGAGCTTCTCTCCTTGCATTTTCTCCCTTCACCGCACTGTATTTGGCAAGTGGTATCTTACTTTCACTTTCTATGCTCTGTGCAAGGGATTGCAAGATCTTGCTCGCCTGGCTCTTTCTCACTGCACTGTCATTTTTTTCATTATTTCTTTGCACTGGGCACTTCTTTCCTTGTTCAGCCGACATTGTACACTGTGCAGTGGTTTCATGGTTTTAACATTTTTGTTGCTACTGTGCTCTTTGTTGCTTGAGACTGTCACATATGGGCAACTTTCATTGTACAGTAAAACTCCCATTATCCAGCACCAATGAGGATTGGCTGATGCTGGATAAGTGTAATTTCTGGTTGCTAGAGAGTCAATGTTAAAAATATGCCTAAATAAAAAAAAAACCCAAACAGTACTATACTCCGCACTGTATACTTACCATAAACTCTGTATTAATGTTGAAATACAGTTCTGAAAAAAAAAGAACCACTTGAGGACTGCAGCGTTAAACCCCCCTAAAGACCGGGCAATTTTTCAGGAAATAGGCCACTGCAGCTTTAAGGCCTTGCTGCAGGCACACATGTGATCCCCCCCCCCCCCCCCCCCCCTTATCTCCCCACCAGCAGAGTTGGGGTCTGATCCCTGCCAGGATGTTTATTTATTTACTTTATAAAAAATTTCTGTATTATTTTACAAATATATGTCCTTATTTATTTAATTTTTTTACCCCAAATTCCCTCCCCCCCCCCCCCCCCAGCCAGCCAATAGCGGCGATCGGCTGTCATAGGCTTCAGCCAACTTGAATGCAAGTTGTGAACCTGTGTATGGGTTCTGCACATCTATGCAGCTGGTCAATTTGGGTGCAGCCTGCATTTGGAAGCGCTGCCATTACCTCCTGTTGTACAAAAAAAGTATATTTATGCATCCTGCAAGACCAGGATTTTTTTTTCTGGTTGCTTGAGACTTCTGGGTAACCGGGGTGTCACAGGAGCCCTGGTGGTCAGACCGCAAATGGCCTTCTAAACGGTGCCAGCGCACGGATCATGCGAACTCTGGTCGCATTCAATGCGCAGGAACCGTTGGGAATTAGCCGCAGACAAACCAGAAGGGAGCCTGTGAGGCACGGGAATTACAAAATACACACTAATTCAGGGTATAACTGCCACCACCTCGGTTACCATGGGCCCGAGGAGCCTGCTGACTGACTAGTCCTGCGAATAAAAACGGTTAAACACACTCTATTCTGTCTAGCCAACAACAACCCATAGTAGCGTCTCTTCAGAGACCCGGGATCAGTTCTGTGCGTGCTGAATAATAGGGTAGCTAGAACAACAACTGACGATAGCGTCGGTTTATTGAAAGCAATATAAATAATTAATATATACAGACAATTATTAAAATCAACAATTATTAAAACAGTAATAGCCAGTATGAAATAAAAAGGGAGAAAATACTTAGGGTTTGTGGAAATATGTCCTTTTGTGGGAAAATCATCAAGTCCTTGGTTTCAAGTTCGCAAAGTTCTTTGTTCCAGAGATAAATTCAAAGTTCAGCAAGATTTAAAATCCAAACAAAATGGAGGATGTCGTTTGTTTCAATTCAGACAAGATGGCCGCTAGCCATGTGCCCTTTGTTTCAGCTCTGGCAAGATGGCCACCACTTGTTCCTCACAGTGGCCGTGTGTTCATGAAGATGGAAAATGGAGGAATGAGGGAGTGGTCCCTTGCAAACTTCTTTTGAACAATGCCCCCCTTTGGGTGGAGCCTCAAGTACAGCCCAGGGGTTGGACAGGGGCAGTGAGCTCCCTGGCTGGGTGCTCTATGCCCCTCAAATATGACTTTGGTCATATCTCGGCTTCCGCTTTCCGCACACACATGACCATCACATATTCATATTTCTCAGACTAGCCCAGTTCATATGATACCAAACTTGGGCATGTTTGCATGCCCGGTTAAAAAACTGTGGAATTCCCCAAGTTCTGGTTATGCCAGTGGCCCCAATTTAATATCAAAATACTCACAAGATCCGGACCAACAGAATAAGATAACTTCCACAGCTCTCCGATGTATGGTACTTCTAAAACATGCATAAAGATCATAACTCTATGTTTCCCTATTCTGGCTGAATGGTTCCACTAAGTCTGCCTCCTGCTGGGATTAGCTTCCTTGGCTCTGAAAAGACTCCTGGTTTGTTAATTAACATCTGAGTGTTACACCTCTGGCTTCATTAGCAAGTCACAGGGCACAGGCTTCATGAAAAGAACTCTGCTAACTAACTCCCCTGAAGACAGCAGAGACCCCCCCAGGCTGGACTGCCTGGTGTCCACAGACATGAGATTCTGATTTGGCAGCGCAACGACAATCGAGGCAGGAAATCGATTGCGGCTGCGTTTTCTGCGCACTGACGGCTCGTCCGTCACACCTCCCCTTTCTGATGCTGTGTAGGGGGTTGTCACCAAGACATCTTCCGTAGCAGCCATTGGCGCTGTTGGGTCTAGTTCCCCCTGACACCGGGACAGCCCATCAGCGTGTTGGTGTCGGCTGCTGGGACGGCGGGGAAACCCATTGGCGCTTGCGGCTTGGTTCACCTGGACAGGTCGCTGTCCGCTACCCTCAGGTTTGACCCGACATGGACCATTCTGGACAGGGCGTTGGCGCCACTTCGTTCGGATGGGGCGTCTGCCAGGACTGCTGTCAACGGGCAGTGGGTTGGTTAAGTCAACAGCCAGCCCACGCAGGGGTTCCCTACTAAGTGGCTGTGGACCTAAGGGAACCCCGCGGGAATCCCTGGACCTTCCCAGTTCCTGACAGACGGCACATGCTTTGCAGTAGTTTGCTACATCCCTGTTCATCCTGGGCCAATAAAACTGTTTCCGAATACAGGCAAGTGTCTTGCGGGCACCCGAGTGCCCTGTTAGAGGATTAGCATGTGCGGATTTCAGCACATGTCCCCTGAACGCACTCGGGACCACAAGCCATTTGGTATTCGCATGTGATCCACCGGTAGGGGGCTGTACAGACTCGCTGTACAGTCTCCCACCTTCCCAGTACACATTGAAAGCGGCCCCGACTGCGAGGGACTCAGAGGCTTGCTGCCTGAGCACTTCCAGGCTTGGGTCGCTTTGTAGTGCTGCTGTGAGGATGCTGTCAGTTTCAGCCAACTTGCTCATGTCACACAAGGCCAGCGGCTGAAAGGTCTCATCCCTGCGGTCAGAGGAGGGGGAGGAGGCCGGAACCCCCTCCACCTGTTCTGAGCTCGGGTTCTGAGCAGTACAGCGGCACGGTACTGCTAGCACAGGTACACCTTCAGAAGGGCACAGACGGGCATTACTCAAATCATCGTTGCATGCATTAATGACATTGACAGGTAGACATTTTTCCATTACAGACAGGTTGTACAGTAAACTCAGGTACAGTTACATCATCATCACAACGGACAGTCTGTACATCAAACTCAGGTGCCTTTGAAGCAGGCACTATTGAACCGGGTACCCTTGAACTGGGCACATTCAACCCACCTCCCCCTGGTGCTCCCCCAAGTGTATAAAGTACCTGGTGGTGGGTGGAGAGTCCGTCTCCTTCCGTGAGCGACAAGGCGGTCGTGGCAGGTTCGTAGTAGGACACAAGCTTGCCCAAATCAGTCCCCAGCAACACAGGGACTGGGAGATCCTTCATAACCCCAACAACCCTTTCTTGGATTCCCACCCCCCAATCCATCTTCACTCTCGCGTGGGCTATGTGAAAAAGGGTGCCCTCTACTCCTGTAACGGCAAGGGATCGGCTGGAGCTGATGCTCTCCTTTGGCACAAGGCGTGAGTGAACTAACGTGATGTCAGCTCCGGTGTCTCGGAATCCGGTGACAACTTTGCCGTTCACTCTAACAAGTTGCTGCTGGTCGGTTCGGTCGCGGATTTCCTTTCCGCGGGCAAACAGAACAAAATCTGATGATCCAGGCTGTGGTTCGCTGGTGGGTTGCCTCTGCTGGGGGTGAGGTACAGGTGATACAGGTGCTGCAGGTGCTGGTGGTGTCTGTCTCCGCTCCGGAGAGTCGAATTTCATGTGTCCGGGCTGGCGGCAGTAGTGACAGGTGACCTCTCCAGGGGCTGCAGGCCTGGGTGCAGCAGCTGTGCTGGGTGGCCTCGGTGGCTGACGGCTCACAGGGGCAGGAGAGTCTGCCAGAGTATTGGGCTGACCTCCTCTCCAGCTGGATGGGACAGTTCTGCGTGCATCAGGCACCCGGGTAGTCGCAAAAGTCTCAGCGAGGTCTGCAGCGACAGTTGCTGACGCCGGCTTGCGCTCTAGCACAAACTGTCGTACATCAGCAGGGCAAATGTTCAGAAATTGTTCCAGGACTATCAAGTCCTCCAGGACACTATAAGACTCTTTGGTGAGGCCTAGAGTCCACTGGCGGAGTGTGGTGAGCAAGCTGCTGACCACATCTTGGTACGAATCACAAGACTTTCTGCCAGGCCCTGAACTTTTTGCGATAGGCTTCTGGCGTCAGCTGGTACTTAGTAATGATAGCATCTTTTATAGCGGCATAATCATTATCTTTCTCCGCAGGCAATTCTGCGAAAGCATCAAGCGCTTTGTAGTGCAGCAAAGGTGTCAGATGTCTGGCCCACTGGTCTTGGGACAGACGATACTGACGGCAGACTTTTTCAAAAGACCGCAAAAACAAGTCAATGTCTGTGTCTTTCTCAATATTAGCGAATTTAAATTTTGCACTTACGGGTGGTGCAGCTCCTTCCGCAGGGAGGCTGGGCGAAGAACTCCGGCTGGCCTGTTGCACTTTTGCCATGTTTAGCTCATGCTGTCGTTGGCGCTCCCGTTCTCGCTCAGCGGCATCCCGTTCCTCTCGTGCTTCCATGTACTGCATGTACTTTCCAGGTCAGTCTCCATCAGCTTTCGTAATGCCTGCTGCATTACCGGGTCAGCACCCATGGACAGTCCAGTACTGGCCAGTTCCGAGCGAGTACTTTCAGAAACCCTGGGATTGGGGACCATACTGACATTCTCCTGCGTAACTGTTAATGCAGGGCCCTCAGGATGCACAACCTCTGTACGGTCAGGATTCTCAGTCTCTTGTTCCCCTCGATTTGGGTCAGATGGGCCGGCGTCTACCTCAGCAGACACATCCAGCTCCCGCAGTTGCAGGGTATCCCATTGAAACAAGTCCGTTACCAGGTCCTGTTGTTTCCTGCGGCCAACGTCAATGCCTCTTGTTTGGCAAAGATTTTGCAGGTCTGACAGGCACATGTTCTTGTAGTTCCCGGACATTTCCATGCCAAATAAAATAAAACTTTTGGGTAGGGGTACTGGCTACACAGTCTCTCTGTATATAAAAAAAATATATTGCCTTCCAGCTACACCAACGAATTAGTTCGTTTCTGGATAGCGCTAACGCTATCTTAGATACTTTTCAGCACAACACAGATCCCACCGCTGCCACCACTGTCACAGGAGACCTGGTGGTCAGACCGCAAATGGCCTTCTAAACGGTGCCAGCGCACGGATCATGCGAACTCTGGTCGCATTCAATGCGCAGGAACCGTTGGGAATTAGCCGCAGACAAACCAGAAGGGAGCCTGTGAGGTACGGGAATTACAAAATACACACTAATTCAGGGTATAACTGCCACCACCTCGGTTACCATGGGCCCGAGGAGCCTGCTGACTGACTAGTCCTGCGAATAAAAACGGTTAAACACACTCTATTCTGTCTAGCCAACAACAACCAATAGTAGCGTCTCTTCAGAGACCCGGGATCAGTTCTGTGCGTGCTGAATAATAGGGTAGCTAGAACAACAACTGACGATAGCGTCGGTTTATTGAAAGCAATATAAATAATTAATATATACAGACAATTATTAAAATCAACAATTATTAAAACAGTAATAGCCAGTATGAAATAAAAAGGGAGAAAATACTTAGGGTTTGTGGAAATATGTCCTTTTGTGGGAAAATCATCAAGTCCTTGGTTTCAAGTTCGCAAAGTTCTTTGTTCCAGAGATAAATTCAAAGTTCAGCAAGATTTAAAATCCAAACAAAATGGAGGATGTCCTTTGTTTCAATTCAGACAAGATGGCCGCTAGCCATGTGCCCTTTGTTTCAGCTCTGGCAAGATGGCCACCACTTGTTCCTCACGGTGGCCGTGTGTTCATGAAGATGGAAAATGGAGGAATGAGGGAGTGGTCCCTTGCAAACATCTTTTGAACAATGCCCACCTTTGGGTGGAGCCTCAAGTACAGCCCAGGGGTTGGACAGGGGCAGTGAGCTCCCTGGCTGGGTGCTCTATGTCCCTCAAATATGACTTTGGTCATATCTCGGCTTCCGCTTTCCGCACACACATGACCATCACATATTCATATTTCTCAGACTAGCCCAGTTCATATGATACCAAACTTGGGCATGTTTGCATGCCCGGTTAAAAAACTGTGGAATTCCCAAGTTCTGATTCTGCCAGTGGCCCCAATTTAATATCAAAATACTCACAAGATCCGGACCAACAGAATGAGATAACTTCCACAGCTCTCCGATGTATGGTACTTCTAAAACATGCATAAAGATCATAACTCTATGTTTCCCTATTCTGGCTGAATGGTTCCGCCAAGTCTGCCTCCTGCTGGGATTAGCTTCCTTGGCTCTGAAAAGACTCCTGGTTTGTTAATTAACATCTGAGTGTTAGGCCTCGTTCACATCTGCTGCGCTGAAAAACGTGTTAAAGCGCAGGGTAAAAAACACATGCGCTTGTGCGCGCTTTAGTCCGCGTTTCTATGCGTTGCGCTGCGCTTCTTTAAAGCACGTTTTGCTTACTGTAGCAGCAGCAGTTGTCAATAAAACTTTGTTTTTGTATGTAAATGTATTTTTTCTCCAATATTTAGGGGTAAAAAAACGCATGCGCTTCTATGCGCTTGTACGCGCTTCTATGCGCTAAAAAAGCGGACCCATTCACTTGCATTGCTGTGCGCTTTCCAGCTCAGCGCACAGAAATGCATGCAACACTACGTTTCTGTAACGCTGCTCAGCGCAGCGCATAGATGTGAACCAGCTACATTTAGTTACATGGGAAAATGAATACCTTGCTGATCGCACAGGGCAGTGCGCTGTGGAAAGCGCACAGAAACGGCCCTGATGTGAACGAGGCCTAACACCTCTGGCTTAATTAGCAAGTCACAGGGCACAGGCTTCATGAAAAGAACTCTGCTAACTACTCTCCTGAAGACAGCAGAGACCCCCCCAGACTGGACTGCCTGGTGTCCACAGACATGAGATTCTGATTTGGCAGCGCAACGACAATCGAGGCAGGAAATCGATTGCGGCTGCGTTTTCTGCGCACTGACGGCTCGTCCGTCACACGGGGTTTTACTTTATTACCAAGTTTTCTGATACTGGAACATGAGGCAGCGGGATTGCTAGACACTCTTTCTCTGTAGTGGAGCATGCTGCCTCCCTGGGAAGTAGATTCAGTGCATGTTTTGCATGGGGCTCCAATCTGCATACCGGTGCTTCTCCCTTGCAGTGGACCCAAGCAGCGGTGGCAGGTGTGGCGTGCACCTGAGGTGACAGAAGACAGGTGAATAAAAAAGCAGCGAAACTTGCGGTGATCCGCCTAGTGAGAAAATATACTGTCTGTTCTCATAGGCTTTCATTGATTCCATCGGTATTCACAATCTGTACCCATATTGCTCTCCTGTGTCCCAGGGGGAAAGCTGTGTCACACGGCTGTCCCCAGTACAGCGCTGCCATAGATTACAGCGCTGCACCTAGTAAATAGACGTTGGTTTCGCCACCTAACAGTCATTGAACCGGGGATGCGTGCGCATTGGTGCGCGCAATCCCCTGCAAACTTCACTCACAGGACTGCACGACAATCAGGGTTAGGCGGCCCTGGGGCTGCCGCTGCGTCCACGCCAATTGGCATGTAGCGGTCGTATGGTTGTTAAGACAAGGACAGATTTAACATAATGTAACAGAGGTTTATTACTGTATAGAGAAATTAAAAAGTAGATTTATGTTCTCTAGAAAATGTGTAGACCATTTATGGCTAGCTGCCCCAGGTTTACACTATGTTTTTAATTGTTAGAGTTTAGTTCTCTTTCGTGAGGACCCCTCAACGTGGTGGAAGAGTCTAGTACTGAACAACCTCCACGCAAACTGTTTATTGGTAGCTAACGTCCTCCATTGGTTGCATCTGTTTTGAATACAAGTTGTGTAATCTGCCTGTGTATGGGTTCTGCACGTCTATGCAGCTGGTCAATTTGGGTGCAGCCTGCATTTGGAAGGGCTGCCATTACCTCCTGTTGTACAAAAAATTATATGTATGCATCCTGCAAGACCAGGATTTTTTTCTGGTTGCTTGAGACTTCTGGATAACAGAGTTCTGGGTAACCGGGGTTTTACTTTATTACCAAGTTTTCTGATACTGGAACATGGGGCAGCGGGATTGCTAGACACTCTTTCTCTGTAGTGGAGCATGCTGCCTCCCTGGGAAGTAGATTCAGTGCATGTTTTGCATGGGGCTCCAATCTGCATACCGGTGCTTCTCCCTTGCAGTGGACCCAAGCAGCGGTGGCAGGTGTGGCGGTGCACCTGAGGTGACAGAAGACAGGTGAATAAAAAAGCAGCGAAACTCAGCCTAGTGAGAAAATATACTGTCTGTTCTCATAGGCTTTCATTGATTCCATCGGTATTCACAATCTGTACCCATATCTGGAAAAACCGCGTACCACAGTGCCTTCAGCTCCGCCCATCAACACTGAACAAACGGATCCGTACCAAACAGATGGTTGTGAGCTGATCCTATTGGCTAGCATATAATCAATTTGCCTGCGTGCCGATCCATATCGTTCTGCTTTGTGGAACATTTTTTAATGCAGTGTCAATTCAGCATTAAGATGCTCATACATGGTATAATAAAAACATTTAATTTAATCCCATTTATTTGACCAAAACGATTGAATCAAATGAAAGTTTAAAATAATCTTTTTTTCGATCATGAAAAAAGAATCGATTATCCCGGTTTTTCAATAAAAATCCGATCGGACATGTTCTAAAAATCTTTATATTCAATCTAATGGAATAATCGAACAAAATTATCTAATCGATAATATATTTATACAGAGGCTGCCATATTTATTTCCTTTTAAGGAATACTAGTTGCCTGGCTGTCCTGCTGATCCTCTGCCTCTAATACTTTTAGCCATAGACCCTGAACAAGCCTGCAGCAGATCAGGAGTTTCTTACATCATTGTCAGATCTGACAAGATTAGCTGCATGCTTGTTTCTGGTCTAATTCAGACACTATTGCAGCCAAATAGATCAGCAGAGCTGGTAGACAACTGGTATTGTTTAAAAGCAAATTAATATGGCAGCCTCCATATCACTCTCACTACAGTTGTCCTTTAATAACATGTGTGAATACAATCATATTATGTGGAAATATGCGATTTTAATAGCATAGTATATGGTAGTATGTAACTAATTAAAAGTAATTTTGTGCAATGAAAAATTCTGATGTTATGTATTATATATTTACAACCTGAACCATTTTTTAGCTATTAGGTAGGATAGGTTATTAATGCTCTCCTGGATCATATCAGGCCATGGGGAAGATTGCTAAAAGATTAGTGAAATAGCTGTCATGCCATGGCAGTTTCCTGGGTTTACCGACACTATAACGTTTTTGTAATAAATGTAGATTGTCGCCGCAGGTCTGCGCGACACACTATTTACAATAGCACAAACACTAAAGGCAAACACACTGAAAACCGCGAGCGCAATCACAAACGCAGTGCGATGTGATTGCACTCTTTTATTCAATTTTCTAGTTGTGATTTTTGTACAGTTGTCATGCACTTGCGATTTTGCTGAGGCTATCTTTTCCTTCATCACGATTTTCATAAAGGTTGTAGAGTGTGTGTGATCCAGCAAGCCTGGACTAAAGTTTTCAGCCCAATCTGGATAATATCAGATCAGAGAGAGGATTACTGAAGGGATTTTAAAATAGTGATCATGCGTGGTAATCACACACAGAACCCGCAGTTTTGTCTTTTTTTGCAAAGGACACCTGAAGCGAGAAGGATATGGAGGCTGCCATATTTATTCATGAGTGTAATTTGCCTTCTTAAAGGGAACCTAAACTGAGAAGGATATGGATTTTTCCTTTTAAAATAATACCAGTTGCCTGACTCTCCTGCTGATCCTGTTTCTCTAATACTTTCAGCCACAGCCCCTGAACAAGCATGCAGATCAATTGCTCTGACTGAAGTCAGACTGGATTAGCTGCATGCTTGTTACAGGTGTGTTATTTAGCCAATACTGCAGCTAAAAAGATCAGCAAGGATACCAAGCAACTGGTATTGTTTACAAGGAAAAATCCATATCCCTCTCAGTTTAGGTTCCCTTTAAAACAGAAGGTATTTGTGATAATTAAGCTTCAAGTGAGGAACTGTGGTTTCCCATGATCCATCACTCCTGAATATGGAAATTATCTCTTTTTACCCCTAAAGCCAGGCTTACGTCCACACGTATACATATGTGTAATTGTATTAAAGTACCACAAGGTGGCAGTGTTAGACTAAATTGTGCTCATCAGCATGTAAACAGAAAATAAACTCTCAAGTTTGTTCTTCTGTCCTCTTTCCATCTATCCACAAAGGGGCTCTATTGTAAGCAGCCAGCCTCCCCCAACACACTGCCACATTCACTGATAGCGAAAGTGATAGCAGTTCCAAGTAATGAGAGAGAAGAAAATAAAGTTAGAAGAGATGATTCATTTGGTTCACCAAAGTCAAGACAGTGCAACAACTCAGCAATCTATATATATAAAATCATGTGTGTGTGCGTGTGCGTGTGTGTGCCGTGATCACTCGAAAACGGCTTGACCGATTTGAACGAAACTTGGTATACAGATCCCTTACTACCTGGGATGATATGTTCTGGGGGTCTTGCGGCCCCCCTGCACACGTGGGCAGAGCTACAAACAGTAAATCAGATTTCACCCATCAGAGTCAATGGAAAAAATGGAAAAGGCTGCCATTCTCACAGTAATCAAGTCAGAGTCTCCACACTTGGCACAGTTGGTCACTTGGTGACTGAGGTTACAAATCCAGGAAAAGTGGGCGGAGCATAAAACAGCCAATGAAATTTCAGACATTCATTTTAAATGGAAAAATGTAAACTGCAGCCATTCTTACACTGTTAATCGCAGAGTTTTCAAACTTGGCAAACTTGGTCACTGGGTGACTGGGATTAATATTCAAGAAAGTGGGTGGAGCGTACAACAGCCAATTAAAAGTCACCTATTGATTTTCAAGGTGAATATTAAAACTGCTGCCATTCTTACACTGTTAATGCCAGAGGCTTCAAACTTGCTACAGTCGGTCATTGGGTGACTGGGGTCCAAATTCACTAAAGGGGCGGGGCCACAAACAGCCAATCAGACTTTCTTGGTGGATAAACTGCTTCCATTCACACATTTTTGATGCCGGGAACCTGAAAGCTCACAAACTTGCTCATTGAGTGACTGTGTGTCAAGGTTACAAAAAGTGGGCGGAGCCAAAAATAAGGTTCACTAGGAAAATATAAACTGCAGCCATTCTTACACTGTTACTGGCAGGGTTCTCAAACTTTGCACAGTTGGTCACTGGGTGAATGGGATGAATATTCAAGAGAGTGGGTGGAGCCTACAACAGCCAATTAAAATTCACCTGTTGATTTTCAAAGGGAATAGTTACATTGCTGCCATTCTTACACTGTTAATAGCAGATGCTTCAAACCTGGTACTGTTAGTCAGTGGGTGACTGGGGTTCAAATTCGTAAAGGGGGCGGAGCCACAAACAGCCAATCAGATTTGTTTAATTTCAATGGGAATATACAAATTATTGATACCAAATGCCCAAAGCTCATAAACTTGGTCATTGAGTGACTGTACGTTAAGGTTAGAAAAAGTGGGCGGAGCCAACAACTACATTTTATTCCAGGGGAAAATATAAACTGCAGCCATTCTTACACTGTTAATGGCAGGGTTCCCAAACTTGACACAGTGGGCCACTGAGTGACTGGGATTAATATTCAGAAATGTGGGTGGAGCCAACAACAGCCAATCAAATTTCACCTATTGATTTTCAAGGGGAATATTTACATTGCTACCATTCCTTCACTCTTAATGGCAGAGGCCTCTTACCTGATAGGTGACTGGGGTCCAAATTCACTAAAGGTGGCGGAGCCACACACAGCTAATCAGATTTGTTAGATTGATTTCAGCCATTCTGTTATTGGCAGGGTTCTCAAACATGACACCGTTGGTCAATGGATGACTGGGATTAATATTCAGGAAAGTGGGTGGAACCTACAACAGCCAATCAAAATTCACCTATTGATTTTTAAGGGAAATATTGAAACTGCTGCCACTCTTACACTAATAATGGCAGAAGCCTCAAACCAGCTACAGTCGGTCATGAAGTGGCTTGGGTTCAAATCCACTAAAGGGGTGGAGCCATAAACAGCCAATCAGATTACTTTACTGGATAAACTGCTTCCATTCTCACAATTTTGATGGCAGAAACCCAAAAGCTTAAAACTTGGTAACTGAGTGACTGGGATTAATATTCAGAAAAGTGGGTGGAGCCTACAAAGAAAATCAAAATTCACCTTTTGATTTTCAAAGTGAATATTTAAATTGCTGCCATTCTTGCACTGTTAATGGCACAAGCCTCAAACCTGGTACAGTTGGTCATTGGGTGACTGGGGTTCAAATTCAGAAAAGGGGTGGAGCTACAAACAGCCAATCAGATTTGTTTCATCTCACTGGTAAATTACAAATTATTGGTGCCAGGGACCCCAGAGCTCACAAACTTGGTCATTGAGTGAATGTGTGTCAAGGTTACAAAAAGTCGGCAGAGCCAAAAACAAATTTCACTAGGAAAATATAAACTGCAGCCATTCTTACACTGTTAATGGCAAGGGTTCTCAAACTTTGCCCAGATGGTCACTGGGTGACTGAGATTAATATTATGGGAAGTGGGTGAAGCCTATAATAGCCAATCAAAATTCACCTGTTGATTTTCAAGGGGAATATTTAAATTGCTTCCATTTTTGCTCTGTTAATAACGATGCCTCAAACCTGCTACAGTTGGTCATTGGGTGACTGGGGTTCAAATGCCGGAGAGGGGCAGAGCCACAAACAGCCAATCTGATTTGTTTAATTTCTATGGGAATATACAAATTATTGATGGCAAAGACCCCAAAGCTCACAAACTTGGTCATTGAGTATTTGTGTGTTAGGGTTAGAAAAAGTGGCCGGAGCTAACACCAGCCAAATACATACCCGGGTAACGCCGATTCATCAGCTATTATTCATAAATGTGGATGGAGCCTACAAAAGCCAATCAAAATTCATCTATTGATTTTCAAGGGAAATATTTCATTACTGCCATTTTTGCACTGTTAATGGCACAAGCCCCAAACTGGGTTACAGTTATTTATTGGGTGACTGGGGTTCAAATTCAGAAAAGGGGTGGAGACACAAACAGCCCATCAGATTGGTTTCATTTCAATGCAAATTATTGATGCCAAAGACTGCAAAGCTCACAAATTTGGTCATTGAGCAATTAAGTAATTGTCTGTTACTGTTACAAAAAGTGGGCATAGCCAACACCAGCCAAATACAGACACAGGCAATGCTCGGTCATCAGTGGGCGGAGACAAATACAAATTTCACTGGGAAAATGTAAACTGCAGCCATTCTTACACTGTTAACGGTAGGGTTCTCAAACTTTGCACAGTTGGTCACTGGGTGCTTTTCAAGGGGAATATTCAATTGCTGACATTCTTGCACTGTTAAGGACACAAGCTTAAAACCTGGTATAGTTGGTCATTGGGTGACTGGGGTTCAAATTCAGAAAAGAGGGTGGAGCCACAGCCAATCAGATTTGTTTCATTTCAATGCAAATTATTGATGCCAAATACTGCAAAGCTCACAAACTAGGTCATTGAGTCATTGTGTGTTAGGGTTAGAAAAGTGGGCGGAGCCAACACCAGCCAAATACATACCCGGGCAATGCCGGGCAATCAGCTACTATATTATAAATAGTGAGGAATAGTACCAAATATGGCCTTATTGGTTTTGCAGTAAGTTTCAAGTTTTTGCACAAATACGAATATTCGCAAAAATATATGACTGTGAGAAAACTAATTTTCACCAAATGCATTAAAATCTATGGGCATGAGAAAAGACAACTGCCTTTTTTAGGAGTGACAGTCCCTTCTTTGGGAACCAAATTCCTCTGTCCCTCTCTCAGTGCTGATCAGGGCTGGATTTAGGCCAAGGCCACCTAGACCATGGCCTAGGGCACCACAGGAGGGAGGGCACCAAAGCAGCAGGCTAAACTGGTGCAGCATTTGCAAGCTTGCAAATGCTGCAATGCAGGAAGCGAGTGTCTGACTGCAGTACTCTGCCGCTAGCCGCCTGTGCAGCAGCCACCTTGCTCTCTGTGCACGTTTGCATTGTGGTGGGCGGCTATGGACTTGGGCAGCATTGGAGATGGAAAGGAAGAGGAAGAGTGGAGAAATGAGTGACACAGATGGCTGCTGCCGTGTGAAGGTGAGCTGGGTACCTATACAGAAAGGGTGGGGGGGGGGGGAGGAAAGATTAAGGGAGTCATCAGGCTACCTATACTACAGGGAAAGGGGGGGGGGGAGTCATCTGGCTATGTATACTAGAGGGAAGGGGTTATCTGGTTACCTATACTGGAGGGAAAGGGGGAGGAGTCATCTGGCTACGTATACTAGAGGAAAGGGGGAGGGGTCATCATGCTACCCATTCTAGAGGGAAGGGGTCATCTCGCTACCTATACAAATCCGGCCCTGGTACTGATGTATGTTAAAGTGTACCCAAGGAGGGTTTGGGACAAAAAAGATTGATACTTACCTAGGAAGAGGAAAGCCTCTGGATCCTGCAAAGGCTTCCTGAATCCTCCTCGGACCTATGGTGGGATTTAGACTTTTATGCCTACTACACACCATACAATTTTCTGTTAGATTTTTCTGTTACCTTTTCTGTTTTATGCTGGGAATACACGGCTCGATTCTGAGCCATTTAGATGGCTCGATAGATAATTTCCAACATGTCCGATCCCCCACCCGATTGTTTCCCTGCTCGATTCTGCATTGATCACAATGGAAAAAGATAAGAAAAATGAGCGGAAGATAAGAGAATCGCCTGCAGAATTGAGCAGGGAATCGAGCGGCAAAATCGAGCCGTGTATTCCCAGCATTCGATTATTTTCTGTAGAGACTGGTCATTATCTCTGGTGCATTGTCTTCTGTTTATCTCCTGCTGAGTTCTCCTGCTGAGCTCAATGCCTAAAGGCCCATACACACGTCGGATTTTTCTGAACGACGGGTCGTTTGAACGTCCCGTCGTTCAGTCGTTCGCACGTCAAATCCGACGTGTGTACAGACTATCGTTCGCGTGATAAGACGGGCGGATCGCTGGTAACCAGTCTTATCACGCGAACGATAGTCTGTACACACGTCGGATTTGACGTGCGAACGACTGAACGACGGGACGTTCAAACGACCCGTCGTTCAGAAAAATCCGACGTGTGTATGGGCCTTAATTGCTAGGCAGATAGATGGTTAGATAGATCATTTCCAACATGTTGGAAATTATCTATCTGGCAGGTAAACTTGCTGCTCTGGCCACCAGTGTTTCTCAACATTTTATTGTATATCAAGCCTGAGTACCCCCTGGAACTATCAGAAGTACCCCTTGGGGTACGTGTACCACACATTGAGAACTTAAAACCTAGGACCTAGAAGACACATAAGAGGACAAAACGTCTCAGGAAACAATGAAGAGGTCTATTCTTGCAGAGTTTAAGGTATCCTATACTTCGACCACCAAAGTTATAAAAAGCTGTTTCAGCTGGTCAGCATGAGGATCAGCCATTCCATTTGGTGAGCGAGCATTTTATCCATTATCACTGAGGTGCGGACACTTGTGGGGTTCACACGTGGAGGTTATACGGTGGATGGGCTTAATCAGTTGAAATTTGATTACGCTATGTTACTCCTATCTTTCTGAGTGCAACTTAGGAGGAAAGTGACCTGGATACGAGGAGCTCCAATCATATACATGCTTTATATGCTGATCTGTGAATTAATCAGCTACGCCTGCTGGTAAGGGCCCGTTTCCACTAGCGCGAATCCGCATGCAGACAACGCATGCGGATTCGCATAAGCAATACAAGTGGATGGGACTGTTTTCACTTGTCAGTTTTCATTTGCGTTTTTCTGTGCAGGATTTTTCTGCATGGTAGACCCTGCAGAATTCGCCTGCGTGTGGAATGCAGGCGAATCGCAGGCAATGTATTTAATAGGGAAGTCGCATGTGTTTTTTGCATGCGTTTTTCCCGCGATTTCGCATTGAAAGTAATGTAAATTGACACAGGCAGTGACATGGTTAAAATCGCATATACCCTGCCTATGCGAAATCGCATGCGAAGTCGCGGCAAAAAACGCATGCGGAATCGTATCCGCATGCGATTTTGTCAGCGGTGATATGTGGCGATTCCGCACCGCAATAGTGGAAACGGGCCCTTAAGAGTGTTCTAGCTGAATTTTGTGACTGGAAAAAATAAGAGGACTGTTTGGGAGTATATTGTGCCATATGGACTTCGTTGTTACACTATAAGTTTGCCAAAAGGAGGATTAGATACTGTGTTTTCCTTCCACAGGGGGACTATTGATGCTCAATGCAGTGCATTGGTTCTTTTTTCCTTCCACAGGGAATTATATGATGTTGAATGCTGTGCAATAGTATTGTCACTTTGTTGTGTCATTTAGTTTTCTGGCCTGGAAATTGGGTCTGTACTGAAGGTTCTGAATGTATGGTTTCCATAATTTACCATCTGACAGGTATATGTGATGTTGAGCGCTCCACCTCTCTTATACTTAATTTAAGCTCTTATTATCGCAAAAATGTGTAACTTGCAAAAATTTCAATATATTTTATGGAAAATTGAGCAAAAATTCAAATTTCAATTGTGAAAATTTGAATTTGAAAATTGTGAATATAAAGACAAATAGGAAGTTTGTTCCAGAGTAAAATTAGCTTTACATTACTTTTCTCCCATGTTGCTGTCACTCACAAAAGGTAGTAGAATTCTGACAGACCTGACAGGTTTTGCACCATCTCTATATGGGGGGTTCTCAGCATGGTCTTTATTCTTTATAAAGACACTCCCTAAAAACTGATTTATACAAAGATGCTGACCAGCTTCCCTGATCGAAGCACAACTTTTTTGGTAGTTGGACAGAGCAACTACCATTCAATAAGTGCTTTTAAAAATAAAGAAAACCATGAGAAGTCTCCCGTGAGGAAATAAGCTAGTCCAAAACCTGTCGGTTCTGTGAGATTTCTACTACTTACTATAAGTAACAGCATAGGAGAGAAGTAATTTATGGCTCATTTTACTCTGGAAGTAACATGCATATTATTTGTATGTGTTTACATGTATTTTACATTTTATGATTTTTGATAGTGGTCCTTTAACAGAAGTTAAAGCCCTTGTTCAGCCTCCCATTTTTTATGGCGTGGATAGTAAATTTGCATTAAAGAGCTATGCAAACATTTCTGCAAATTCCCTGTCTGTACTTTTTTTTGCAATAAATGGCTCATGTTTGAAAATTACAAGATGGGAAAAAAAAAGTAAAGGAAAGTGAAACTTGAGACAAGCTGTGCGCTGCCCCACCCCGACGCCTGGAGATGTTTACTTCAAATGTAGTATGAGGTTTATCTGATCTCCTGAGAACTCTGCAGAAGATGTGATCCCACAACCCTGCCCAACCGGTGGGCAGGACAAAAGAAAAACGAAGCGCAGATATGGAAGTGCCCGCGGGGACGATTCCGGCGCAGAAAACGAGCCGTGTATGCCCAGCATAAGGCAATGTTAGGACAAGGTGAGGTAGTGCCTAGTACCTGTTATTTGGAAGGCACCCCTATGTTAAAGATCTTCGTGCACAGTCCAGCCTATGAGGCCACTACAGGCTCGAAATCTTCAAAGTAATTAAATTACCATCACCGAAAGATTTTAGAGGCAATTTATTCACATCAAAAAATAGTGGCTGACATCAGCCAACATCCGTCTCAAAAAGTACCAGATATAATTATAGCTCAAAGTGAAAGTAAAGCATAGCTTATACTGCCAGCAGCAGACACAGTCACTAGCTCAAATGAACAGTGTCAGCATGTCAGCCATGGCTGTATTTCAGGCAAGACCACAAAGGCCGTGACCTAGGGCACCAGGAAAGCAAGGGGCGGGCTGTAAGCAGCAGGGTGGCAGCATCAGTTAGCCATCCAAACATTTTTCCTGCTACACAGAGTTTACACATAGTGGTGTGCAGCTACCAATAGCCGGATCAGGCATTCGGGGGATGAAGGGGCAGCAAACGGGCACTTACAGTGATATCTGAGCTGTCTGTCACTCACTGAATGTGCCGTTCGCTTTACACTCTGCTGTTCGCTTTACACTCTGATCCCTGCCATCGTGTCACTAACTGTCCTCAGAGGAGCTTATAATGTAATCCCTGCCTACAATCTACAGTGAGTTGCAAATGTATTCTGCCCCCTTGAAGTTTTCCACATTTTGTCACATTACTGCCACAAACATGAATCAATTTTATTGGAATTCCACGTAAAGGCCAATACAAAGTGGTGTACACGTGAGAAGTGGAACAAAAATCATACATGATTCCAAACATTTTTTTTACAAATAAATAGCTGCAAAGTGTGGTGTGCGTAATTATTCAGCCCCCTGAGTCAATACTTTGTAGAACCACCTTTTGCTGCAATTACAGCTGCCAGTCTTTTAGGGTATATCTCTACCAGCTTTGCACATCTAGAGACTGAAATCATTGCCCATTCTTCTTTGCAAAACAGCTCCAGCTCAGTCAGATTAGATGGACAGCGTTTGTGAACAGCAGTTTTCAGAATTGCCACAGATTCTCGATTGGATTTAGATCTGGACTTTGACTGGGCCATTCTAACACATACATATGTTTTGTTTTAAACCATTCCATTATTGCCCTGGATTTATGTTTAGGGTCATTGTCCTGCTGGAAGGTGAACCTCCGCCCCAGTCTCAAGTCTTTTACAGTCTCCAAGAGGTTTTCTTCCAAGTTTGCCCTGTATTTGGCTCCATCCATCTTCCCATCAACTCTGACCAGCTTCCCTGTCCCTGCTGAAGAGATGCACCCCCCGAGCATGATGCTGCCACCACCATATTTGACAGTGGGGATGGTGTGTTCAGAGTGATGTGCAGTGTTAGTTTTCTGCCACACATAGCATTTTGCATTTTGGCCAAAGAGTTCCATTTTGGTCTCATCTGACCAGAGCACATTCTTCCACATGATTGCTGTGTCCCCCACATGGCTTGTGGCAAACTGCAAACGGGACTTCTTATGCTTTTCTGTTAACAATGGCTTTCTTCTTGTCACTCTTCCATAAAGGCCAACTTTGTGCAGTGCATGACTAATAGTTGTCCTATGGATAGATTCCCCCACCTGAGCTGTAGATCTCTGCAGCTTGTCCAGAGTCACCATGGGCCTCTTGACTGCATTTCTGATCAGCGCTCTCCTTGTTCGGCCTGTGAGTTTAGGTGGATGGCCTTGTCTTGGTAGGTTTACAGTTGTGCCATACTCCTTCCATTTCTGAATGATCGCTTGAAGCACTGTTCAAGGCTTGAACAGTGCTCAGTGGGATGTTCAAGGCTTTGGAAATCTTTTTGTAGCCTAAGCCTGCTTTAAATGTGTCAATAACTTGATCCCTGACCTGTCTTGGACCTGTCTTGTGTGTTCTTTGGATGGTGTTGTTTCTCCCAATATTCTCTTAAGGGGCCCATACACTCAGCCGATTTTCTGGCCGACCGATCGATCCCGATCGATCGATCGATTGATCTTTGGAAATCGGTTGGCCAATCGACCGATCGATGGCCGATTTCGATCGATTTCGATGGATTTCCATCGAGCTGGCAGGATGGAAAATTTAGGTCGATCTGATGAGATTGCTTATCAGTTTGCATTGGCCTTAATGGAAATCGGATGGCAAAAAAATGCCATCAGATAGAATTCCAATAGATTTCAAACTGAAATCTATTGGAATTCTATCCTGGTAAAAAATGTTCTAAAAACGCATCAGATAGATCATCAGATGCATTTCTTATCTATCTGCTGCCAATCTGACGAGTGTATGGGCACCTTTAGACAACCTCTGAGGCCGTCACAGAGCAGCTGTATTTGTACTGACATTAGATTACACACAGGTGCACTCTATTTAGTCATTAGCACTCATCAGGCAATGTCTATAGGCAACTGACTGCACTCAAATCAAAGGGGGCCGAATAATTATGCACACACCACTTTGCAGTTATTATTTTGTAAAAAATGTTTGGAATCATGTATGATTTTCGTTCCACTTCTCGTGTGTACACCACTTTGTGTTGGTCTTTCATGTGGAATTCCAATAAAATTGATTCATGTTTGTGGCAGTAATATGACAAAATGTGGAAAACTTCAAGGGGGCCGAATACTTTTGCAACCCACTGTAATGCCTGCCGTGTTGGGGAGGGGGGTTAGGATGCTGTCAGTGCTGGGGAAGCCGGTGATAGTCGATCTTGGGCAGTAATAAAAAACCAAATGCAGCCCTGATGGCATCTACAAAGGACAGTCGCTGTTTCGGACGGGAAATCTCACCTTTGCAAAGTGAGAATGATCTTGAACTTGAGTGTTCACTCTCACTTTACAAAGAACGGGTTTCACGTCCGAAATGGCGATTGTCCGTTGTGGATACCCCTGCTGCCAGGCTGACGCTGTTCATTTGAGGTAGTGACTGTGTCTGTTGTTGGCAGCATAAGCTATGTTTTGCTTACACTTGAGCTATAATTATATCCGGTACTTTTTGAGACGGATGTCGGCTGATGTAATCCACTGTTTTCTAATGTGAATAATTCGCCTCTAAAATCCTTAGGTGCTGGTTGGTTATTTGCTTACTTTAGTGATTTAGTGTCTGTCATGGTCAGTTGGCTGTCCAGGTCTGGTAGCAACCACACACTGGCGTCCATGGGCATTCCAGCATGTCCAATCGAGATCCCTTGCATGCAATGTAAGTATTTGCCGCCTGCTGCCCCCCCCCCCCTGGCCGCGTGCCCGTGCAGCCAGCAGGAGGGGAGCAGCGCAGAGAAGAGGGAGAGCTGTGGGGACAGCAGGGAAGGGGGGCCATCTCCCCTCCCTTCCCTCACCTTAGGACTCTCCCTCCCTCGCTCTCCCCTCCAGAACGAAGTCTTGTGCGGGTGGCTGGCAGCAGGCGGAACTTACATCCGTCTTGCTCCAAGCGCCGGAAGTGCTGGTGCCGCTGTTCTGGTCTGGACCAGACCAGACTAGCGGCAAATCCATCCCGCGCCCTAAGTTTCGCCCGCTGCCAGCCACCGCACAACACTTAGTTCAGGAGGGGAGAGCAAGGGAGGGAGAGCCCTAAGGTGAGGGAAGGAGGGGGGAGATGGCCCCCCTTCCCCGCTGTCCCCACAGCTCTCCCTCTCTGCTCTGCTCCCCTCCTGCTAGGGGCACACCTGGCTACTTATTCTGGGGATATACCTCTGCCTACATATACTGGGGACATATACCCCCGACTACATATACTGGGCACATATACACCTGCCTACATATACTGGGCACATATATACTGGGCACATATATACTAGGCACATATAACCCTGACTACATATATTGGGGACATATACCCCTGACTATATATACTGGGGACATACACCTGCCTATATATACTGGCCACATATACCCCTGACTACATATACTGGGGACATATACCCCTGCCTACATATACTGGGCACATATACCCATGGCTACATATACTGGGCACATATACCCCTGGCTACATATACTGGGCACATATACCCCTGGCTACATATACTGGGCACATATACCCCTGACTACATATACTGGGGACATATACCCCTGCCTACATATATTGGGGTCATCTATACCTCTGGCTACATATACTGGGGACATACACCCCTGACTACATATACTGGGCACATATACCCCTGGCTACATATACTGGGCACATATACCTCTGGCTACATATACTGGGGACATATACCCCTGCCTACATGTACTGGGCACATATACCCCTGGCTACCTGTTCTGTGGACATCTCTACCCCTGGCTACCTGTTCTGGGGACATCTATACCGCTGACCACCTATTCTGGGGACACATATAGACCTGGGGCTACCTATTTTTGGGGAACCACTGCTGTCAGATTGAGTGTATTTTGGGGAACTGCTGCCAGGTGAGAAGTGTCTACCATATTAAGGGGGCATTCTGCCTATTTATGTAAAATTCTGTCTATTTATGTGCCTCATGACTGCTGAATTTGTCTTGTTGGGGGCCTCATGGTTACTGAATTTGTCTTGTTGTGGGCCTCATGATTTGTTGGGGGCCTCAAGATCGCTGAATTTGTCTTGTTGGGGGCCTCATGATTGCCGAATTTGTCTTGTTGGGGGCCTCATGATTGCTGAATTTGTCTTGTTGGGGGCCTCATGATTGCTGAATTTGTCTTGTCGGGGGCCTCATGATTTCTGAGTTGGTCATGTTGGGGGCCTCATGATTGCTGAATTTGTCTTGATGGGGGGCCACATGATTGCTGAATTTGTCTTGTTGGGGGTCACATGATTGCTAACTGCGAGACTATGGAAAAAGCTGAATCATCATCATATGAGACAATAGCATAAAACTTACATTTTCAGCTTTTTAAAACAGAAAATGAAACTGGGAGGTTCTAAAAAAAGAATACATTTTTCAGGAGTATGGTGGATGAAATTGTTTATCTTCACAGTTTATTTTCAACTTGGATTTTCCATAATGTTCATATATGAGTTAAAACGTTTATATTTAGTTTAAATTGCTGTTGCCACTTTGCGATAGTAAAGTGACTTTTGGGTTGCAGTTTGGGCACTCGACCTCCAAAAGGTTCACCACCACTGTCCTAATCTAATGTCCCACAATTGCTAAGTTCATGTAAACTTGTCACCACCTGCGACCACACCCACATTCTGGTCCATGACCACACCCATTTTTTGGCATGACGTAGCCCCGTTTTTACGTCACCTCAAATTTCCGGCGCTGCGTGCGCCGCCCCACTTCTTCCTCCCCCTTTTTGCCCCCCCCCCCCCTGGAACATTTTCTACGGACTCCCATGCTGGTGAGTTCCAGTCACTGGTTGCGGTAGTACTGCAGCTCGTTCCTGTGAGTGTGCTCTCCTGTAGTGATGGTCATGGCTAGGAGAACTCATGGAGAAGCGTGTGATTTGTTTGATCAGCTGATAGATTTACAAAGTTATGATTTACTGCAATCACATCCCACTTTGGCACATTATCATGACTAGCAAATCAAAGACTTACATATTTATCACCTGACCAAACTGATCACATGCTTTTCCATGAGTTCTCCTAGACATGAAGATCAGTACTCTCCTTTGACTTGATCTTGTATTTGCCTATACCTGTTTTATGCTGACCCTGGCCAATCTGACTACCTAATTTGACGCTGAACCCTACTTTGTGTGACTTCCCTCACTATTGGCCATCTCTTCTTGTCTGAGAACCAGCCTTGTTTCTGAAACATTCCTTGTCCAAGGTCTTGTCTTGTTGCCGACTTCTGCTTGTCTGAGGACCTATCTGGTTGATAAACTTGCCAGTCCACGAATCTGCCTTACTGCTGAGTTCTTGACAATCCAGACTCAGCACATGGGGCACTTCTACACCTCCTTGGTCACGCGTGTAGCCCGTTACACTAGTTTACCAACTAGCGCTCCTTCCCTTTGTCCCCCAGATTATCCTGTTCCCTCTTCAGGGAATCTGGTTGGTAAGTCAAAAGAGTAGCTGTTGGGTCTCCAGGTATGTGGTCTGTATTGAAACAGGGCTCAGTGCAAAAACAACTAAAGAAGCCTCTCCCCACACAGTAATTACTCTGTTTCAGTCATTGTACAGTATGTTTGTATTAGACTCAGTTGTGTTATTTTTCCCATCACAGTAGATTAGTCAATAATATGTTTGTTTTTCGCTTCAGTGTTTAAAGTGGCACAGATCAAATAATCTGTTGATACCTGTGGTCTAATAAATAAATGAGAGATCTGTGCTATATCTGGCAGTGCTGCCTGTTCTGTTTGACACACCCATGTGTAGGCATCTGTATAGTGTGTGAAGGGCTACAGAAACTTAGGGGGAGCCAATTAATGGAAACCCTCTCCTGTGTTTCCATTCAGTGATCTGTGTACTAACGGCGGGTGGTGACATGAACATGCGCGTAGTGGCGATTGCGGTGAGATACATATATCTGCACCCCTGGAGCTAACATGAAGTCTCCGTGGGCATAAATATACTGTACAATTTTCATTAAAGGAGTTCTTTGGAGGGTCTAAAAAGACAAAATCCGACACTTACCTGGGGCTTCTATCTACCCCTTGCAGCTGTAATGTCCCACGCTGTCCTCCTCTGATCCTCGGTTCCTCGCCACTGGTCCCATTCTAATATTCGTCTAAATAGAGGAATACTGCTCGCTCCCACGCGCGTCAGTGGGAGCTTACTGCGCAGACGCAGTACGACGTTTTCTTGTACTGCGCCTGCGCAGTAAGCTCCAGTTGACGTTCGCGGTAGCGTACACACGCACGGCTACGCAACCGCAGTGTAATTTGTCACGTATTTAGAATGGGAGCGGCGGCGGGGAACGGAGCATCGGAGGACGACGTGGGACATTACAGCTGCAGGGGGCAGATAGAAGCCCCAGGTAAGTATTGGATTTTGTTTTTTATACAACACCAAAGAACTCCTTTAGGTGGTTAAGGGCCCCTTTACACTTAATGCGTTGCATTGAGTTGCGTTGCATCCCATTTTTGCACCTGTAATGGTGCCCATGCATGGTACCATTTGTTTTTGTTTTTTTTTAATTAGATAATTTCATTTGATTATTCCGTTAGATCGAATATAAAGATTTTTCCAACATGTCCGATTGGATTTTTATTGAAAAAAACGGGATAACCATTCGTTTTTCTTGATTAAAAAAAAAAGATTCTTTTTGATTCGATCATTTTGGTTGAATAAATGGGAAAATGTAAAGTTTTTATTGTACTGTGTATGGGCACCACAAAAAAGCATGCTGCAACCCGACACAACTCATAACAGCGCATTAAAATGCTTTAAAGGGACTCTGAGCTCTGGCTAAAATAAAAATGTTCACTCACCAGGGGCTTTCTGCAGCCCAGTGCTGGTCGGGACGTCCCACGCCGGCCTCCTGGCTCTTCACCCCACGGCTGTCCATATAGGGCTGTCCGGCGGCTCCCCGGGCGACACTGGCCGAGTGTCAGGGCTCCTTCTTCCGCAAACCTCATCAATGACGTCGCAGGCCGGCCGCCTCGCGTCATCACGGCGGCCGGCGTGACAGTACAGCGCATGCGCGATGACACGAGGCGGCCGGCGTGCGACGTCATTGATGAGGTTTGCGGAAGAAGGAGCCCCGACACTCGGCCAGTGTCGCCCGGGGAGCCGCCGGACAGCCCTATATGGACAGCCGTGGGGAGAAGAGCCAGGAGGCCGGCGTGGGACGTCCCGACCAGCACTGGGCTGCAGAAAGCTCCTGGTGAGTGAACATTTTTATTTTAGCCAGAGCTCAGAGTCCCTTTAAATGTAAAAGTGCCCTTAAAGTCCAGTTTTACTGAGAGATTTTTTTCCTAAGCATTTAAAGAGGAACTGTAGTGAAAATAACATAAAGAATAAAATTACTTAATTTTTCATAATATTAATTTATAATTTATTTAGTCAGTGTTTGGCCATTGTAAATCTTTCCTCTCCTCAATTTACATTCTGACATTTATTGGCATGTCAGTGGCGACATCTTTAGTTGTGCCAGGTGAATTCTGCGGAATGTTTGTTCACTGAGAGTTCCAGAGCCAGTACAGGTTGGAGGAAAGCACCGTCATGTGTTGCAGAAATTTGAGGGGTTCCCATAATTATAATGAGTGAAGTCCGGATGTTTCCTCTTTCATTTTCCAATTATGCTCACATGTAAAGTGTATTGCATCACTACTTGTAAACTTGAACTGCAGGAAATTCCACATCTATGTAATAAAAGTGGTGTATAAAATGATGGCACAAGGCATTTTTGTTTTATTATTCAATGTTACTAAAAGTAATGGGAGCTTTGCTATTAAAGCGGACCTGAACGCAGAACTTCCTCACTGCTCTAAAATATAAGCACCAGCATAATGACCTTTAACCATTTCCGCCGCCCGGACGTGAAGCTCACGTCCGGGCGGCAGCTCTGTAGCGCTCCCGCGCTTGGGCGCGCTCCCTCGCGGGCGCGCCCCCGCATCCCCGCTGTGCCGCCCGGTAGCCCTGGGATCAGTGAAAGGGAACATGGTTCCCGATCACCGATCCCTTTCCCCCGCAGAAAAACCGAAGCGCTCACCTGTGAGGCTTCAGTTCTTCTGCCCGGAGAGACTTCCGCATCGCCCTTGTACTTCCGCTTAGCAGGAAGTACAAGGATGGAGAAAAAAAATGAAGGTGGCCATCTTGTGGCCAAATAGCAAAACTACAGCTACACATTTTTAACATTCCAATTTACATAGACAACAACATTAAAAATTAACTGTTTATGCCCCACACCAAAATATTCCCCAAATAAAAATTTTAATGGAAAAAAAAAAAAATTACAATAAAAAAAAAAAAAAAGACATAAATAGTTACCAAAGGGTCTGAACTTTTTAAATATGCATTTGAAGGGGGTATACTACAAACATTTTTTAAATTATAGGCTTGTAAATAGCGATGATCGCAAAACGGAAACAATGCACCTTTATTTCCAAATAAAATATTGTCGCCATACATTGTGATAGAGACAAAATTTAAATGGTATAATAACCGAGACATATGTGCAAATAAAATACATAGGTTTTAATTATGGTAGCGTGGATTATTTTAAAGAGACTCTGTAACAAATTTTTCAGCCTTAGTTCTTCTATCCTATAAGTTCCTATGCCTGTTCTAATCTGCTCTGGCTTACTGCAGTCTTTCCTAACTGCACTGTCTCTGTAATAAATCAATGTATCTTTCCTCTGTCCTGTTTGTCGGGCTAAAGCTTGATTGTGTGGAATGTGCAGGGCTGCTTGTGATTGGTAGAAGCGATACACACCCTCTGCAGGCCCCCTGCACACTGTGAATGACTCACACACTATGCTTAGCTGAGCCTATTAGAAGCTGGTTAGTTTGTTTGTAAACACTGCCTAAAACTGTTAATTACAAGCCAGGATTGCAGCAGGGAGAGGCAGAAACAGCACAGAGGGGCACAGGAGAAAATAATGAATAGAATGGTATGCTTTTTATTGTAAGAATATTAGAGTACAGATTCTCTTTAAAGCTATAAAGGCCGAAAACTGAGAAATAATGAATTTTTTCCATTTTTTTCTTATTAATCCTGTTAAAATGCATTTACGGTAAAGTGGCTCTTAGCAAAATTTACCACCCACAGAAAGCCTAATTAGTGGCGGAAAAAACAAGATATAGATCAATAAATTGTGATAAGTTGTGATAAAGTTTTTAGCGAATGAATGGGAGGTGAAAATTGCTCCGATGCATAAGGTGGAAAATCCCCGCGGGCTGAAATGGTTAAAGACAAAAATGTAATTGTTACAGCAGTGCTTCTACTTCCTACTTTCATGGAAGCAGACATTGGGCTTGATTCACTAACCAGTGCTAACTCAGTTAGCACGTGTTAAAGGATACCCGAACTGACATGTGAGATGATGAGATAGACATGTGTATGTACAGTGCCCAGCACACAAATAACTATGCTGTGTTCCTTTTTTTTCTTTCTCTGCCTGAAAGAATTAAATATCAGGAATGAAAGTGGCTGACTCAGTCCTGACTCAGACAGGAAGTGATCACAGTGTGACCCTCACTGATAAGAAATTCCAACAATAAAACACTTTCCTAGCAGAAAATAGCTTCTGAGAGTAAGAAAGAGATAAAAAGGGGAAAATCTTATCAGTGAGGGTCACACTGTAGTCACTTCCTGTCTGAGTCCGGACTGAGTCAGCTACTTGCATACCTGATATTTAACTCTTTCAGGCAGAGAAAGAAAAAAGGAACACAGCATAGTTATTTGTGTGCTAGGCACTTTACATACACATGTCTATCTCATCACGTCACATGTCAGTTCGGGTATCCTTTAAGGCTTTGCACATGCAAAATTGGGTGCTACTGCTAAGTAGTTTGTATGGGCAAAGCTGTTGCTGTTCACATACTATTTTAGCGTGCGTACGGCGTTACACGCTATGATCCGTTCCTGCTTAAGTGACTTTGCGTGCTATCACGCTACTTAGCACACGAAGCTGCTGATTTTGCACGTGAAGCGCGAAACATTAGGCGCGTAAACTCTTACGCACATATTAGCTCATGTAGAGCCAGTTTGCACGTGCTAAGCGGCTTTTCACTGGCATGCTAACACTTACCACGCTTTCGTGAATAAAGCCCATAGGGTTAACATCCTGTGCTTTCAAATGAGCTTATCTGCCATGGCAGTCAGGTGACACGGGAGAGATCAAATAACAATTTGTGATTAGTTACAGATGAGGGGGTTTTTACAGGCTAAACTCTCTAAATACATTCAGGATGCATTTCTCTGTTTTCCTTCTGTCCTGTGTGAGAGTTCAAGTCCACTTTATGCGGTAAAGTAGACGCCATTGACTTCAAGGTATTTTGCGAAAACTTTTCTGCAGAAATTTGCAGAATAATCGTTAATTCAACTAACTTTTTTCCATAACGTCAGAGGGGTTTTCACTCATCCCTACTGCCTGATCTGTCACTCAGGAAGGCAGAGCAGAGGACCAGTGTGACCAGTGTGTGGCATTGCCCTAGAACTGGAAACAAGACAAGAGGAAAGTTCCATGAGCCCTTTCAGCTTGGCAAGCATGGCGGAAATAACAGATGACATATGCGTGATAAACTCATTTCCTGGAATAGTATGTGGTATCACTACAATGCAAATGCCACACAAATAAAGATATAATAAGCAAAGGCACAGCCTTGTGGCTAATCGTAATGAGAACAGCAAAGTAAAATGATGTGCTCAGTATTTTATAATAAAAAGTCTGTATAAAATGACTAGAGCAGGTGAACGTGGCAGGATCATCCACCAGGCAACCTAGGAAAGTGCTTGGGGCCCTAGTGGGTGTCAAGGGGCCACCTGCCACCTTCTTTGACCTCTCAGCTTACCAAAAGGACCACAACGGGGCCCCACATCTACTACTTTGCCTAGGGCCCCATTACATGTTAATCCATCTCTGGGCAGGATGTGCTCTATGGGCTGGTGCACACCAAGCGGCTTTTTCAGCGTTTCTGCAGCCGCTTGCGGCTGCGGATCCGCTTGGTCCATGTATCTCAATGGGGTGGTGCACACCAGAGCGGGAGGCATTTTGCAGAAACGAAAAATGCCTGGGTGAGGCATTTTTTGGATTTCGGATGCGTTTCTGCCTCAATGTTAAGTATAGGAAAAACGCAAACCGCTCTGAAAAACGGCACTTCAGAGCGGTTTTGCCGGCGGTTTTGTTACAGAAGCTGTTCAGTAACAGCTTTACTGTAACAATATATGAAATCTACTATACTGAAAACCGCAGCAGCAATCCGCAAAACGCTAGCAAAACGCCATAGAAAAATAAAAAAAAGCGGTTAAAAATCTGCTAGCATTTTGCGGATCTGCTTGCGGTTTTTGGTGTGCACCAGCCCTATCAGCAGGTTTTACCTATTGTCCAGGGGAGATACCTAGGCGTCCTAGGCATGCTGCCGGATAAACTGTGAAAGCAGAGAGCCCTCTGGCTGGCCGCTGCTTGATGTGGCCGTGCTATGCTAGGCAGGGCCTGATTTAAAATGTGTGCCCTGCTGATTGATCTTTAGAACATAGACCCTTTACGCAGCAGCCTCCTATGTGCAGCTGCAGCTTCTACTGTGCAGCAGCATTCCTCCTTCACAAGTAGCAGATATTAACTGGTATAAATTAAAATGGGCATGGTAAGCACATCTGATAAGCAGATGCGCTCCGTCAGGGCAGCCATCAGGGGGGGACAACTGACACTGCAGTGAGGAACCCAGGGCCCCCTCCCCGCCGCTAGACCCAATACCCCCGCCCTGCCCGCTACCCCTCCAGCGGGGGGGGGGGGGGGGGGGCGGCGGCAGCAATCATTTTTTCCTCAGGCGGCAAAAAGTATAGGGCCGGCCCTGTTGAGGACCCCCATCTTGAGCTTCCATTCTGGCTTGTATCCTATAGCTTCTTGATCCCATCTTGTCGGTTTGTTTAACCTCCCTGGCGGTAAGCCCGAGCTGAGCTCGGGCTATGCCGCGCAGGGGAAATCTCAGCCCCTGGTGGGGCGATTTTCATTCTGTAAATTGCTGTGCGCGCAGCCAGCACTTTGCTAGCCGCGCGCACAGCTTGATCGCCGCCGCTCTGCGGCGATCGGCCGCACGCAGCGGCTGAAGAGGGCCCCCCCCCCCGCCAGAGCCCTGCGCTGCCCGGATCAATGAGTTCCGGGCAGCGCTATGGGCTGGATCGGGTGTGCCTGACGTCAGGACGTCGGCTGACGTCCATGACGTCATCCCGATCGTCGCCATGGCGACAGGAGAAGCCAAACAGGGGAACGCGTTATATACGCGTTCCCCTGTTTGCTATAGATGCCGGCGACGATCGGACTAGAGGGCCACATGCGCCCTCTAGTGGTGTTTCATGTAGCTACCACTCTGGTAGCTTTACATGAAACAAAAAATTTTTTTTAAAAAAAAAGGATTTTTTCAATTAGGAAAAAAAAAATTAACCGCCAGGGAGGTTAAAGAGTCTCTAGAAGGAAGTTTGTTGCATACATAGTTAGTTTGATGTCCATCCTGTTCAACCAGAAAAACAAAAATTGGAACATCGCTATCCAGGACCCTCACATACTCCAACCGATTCAGAGAAAGGAGAAAAAGCCTTATTGGTATAATCAGAGCTTAGGAGGACAGAGACAAGCAGAGGGGGACACGGGTAGGTGACACAAAGGGAGCAGACTCTGCTTCTCTATTTCACACAATCACTCAGCCACTTGGGAATTGGCCGGCCAAGGTGTGAAGTAGCCAGACTTCAGGTTCTGGCTGTAACATATACTGTAACTAACGTGAAAAAAGATAAAAGAGAAATGTTTTGTGAATCAAACTGCAGGTGTTAGCCTTGCAGTTATTGTGGAAGCAGGAAATTTGTGTGCCTGCCAGCGGTGAAAGTTTTAGGCGCTGTCGTAAGCAAAGGAAATGGGGGGAAATTTAAACCATCCGCAATGCAACATAAGGCTACAAATAGTGGGTGCTTGAATTTTTGTTTTTGCTTGTTTTTTTCTCGGATTGGCGGCACTAATCCCCTGGTTAGGGTTAGCTATGGGGTGGTTATAATAAGACGTTCAGGATAGCTGTGGGCCGGGGGGGGGGGGTTTAAGGTTTGCCATAGGGTGGTGGGGAGGGATGGTTGAAGTTAGGCATTAGTAGTGGGGGTTTAGTGTGAAAGTGGGGTAATTGTCATTTGCACTGTTATGCTGGGAATACACGGTTCGTTTTTGAGGTGATTAGATGGTTCAATAGATTTTCCGACATGTCCGATCTTCCTTTCGCCGCTTGATTTCTGATAGAAGTTAATGGAAAAAGATAGCAAAAATGAGCGGAAGATAAGAGAATTGACTGCAGAATCAAGCGGCAAAAATGATCAGGAGGAGAATAGAGTGCCAGAAACGAACCATGAATTCCCAGCATAACAGTAGAATATCGCTACATTTACTGATATTCTACTATTGGCTTTTCTAGGTGTCCAAATTATGTGCGTCCTTTTCAACATACAGTACTATTATGTGTACAACGGTTTTCTTTACTACCCGTATGTTGTGAAATGTTGCTTCTATCTTCCTGTAACCATACAGGGTTTTGTCAGGTCCAACAACTTGTGAATTACACTTTCTGGTTAATTTAACTTTGCTATGACTTTCTTACAACTTAAGATAGCCATACACTGGTCAATTTGCCATCAGATCGACCAACAGATAGATCCCTCCCCCGCCAGCTATACATTACCTGCTCCGCCAGCGTGAGTCCCCCGGTCTCCACTGTCTTCTTCTCCGTGCTGGGCTCCGAGTCCGGCTGGCTTCACTGAACTTCCTGTCCGGGGAACAGTAGAGGGCGCTCTACTGTTTAAACTTCCTGCCCGGGACAGGAAGTTCAGTGAAGCCAGCCGGACTCGGAGCCCAGCGCGGAGAAGAAGACAGCGGAGAGAGTGGGGACACACGCCGGCGATACAGGCAATATATTGCAGCTAGCATCGGTTGTCGGGCATTCGAACGCCGCTATCGACGCACTCTCGACACACCGGTGATCGAGCAAAATCTTCCGCATGGACGTATCGACGGGAATCGACGTAAACGATTGATTTTGGACGGAAATCGATCGTTCTGTCAACGTTTGCGCAACGATTTCACAGCAGATTCGATCACGGCGGGAAAATCGTTGGGTGTATGGGCCCCTTTATTTTTAGTACTTTCGTGCTTGTTGGTTGCTCAAACTAATTTACAGTATATAGAAAAGAGGAAAAACAGATAAGATGAGATCATGAGAATGAGATCATTAACAGGATGGGTTTTGTGAATCATCCACTTGGTTCCTTATGCAAGGCATGGATTTTGGAAAAATATAGTCTGGTGTCTACTGTACTTCCTGCATTGGGAGTCACATGGTCACACCTGTTTAACCCGCTGAAGTTACAAGTACATGTGAACCGAGGAAAAGATGTTCTGTCCAACCCTTTGCTTCTATACACTGTTTCTGTTCATTTATTAACCACCTTCCTGATAGAATTTGCTTTATTCAGTTTTTGGGTTTTGTTTAACCACTTGAGTACCAGCAGTCTCTGGCCCCTAAAGGGGGCTCACCAACATCATGCCTGTCATAGTGACAGCAGAGCGAGTGGGTTGTAGCGGCGGAAGAGCAGTGCGATTGGCAGTAGCAGCAGGTCCATGCGGCACAGTATTTGAAATCTATGCCCTGGCAGGGATAACAGGTCCCAAACAGAGCGTAGATTTAAATTTAGCGCGGTCCGGAAACGGTTAATAAGACAAAACACAGAACATTGGTATTGCGCTTTTCTCCAGGCAGACTCAAAGCACCAGAGCCACTAGGAGCGCACTTTATAGGCAGAGGCAGTGTTAAGGAGTCTTGCCCAAGGACTACTTACTGAATAGGTGCTGGCTTATTGAACAGGAAGAACCAAGATTCGAACCCCCGTCACCTGTGTCAGAGGCAGAGCCCTTAACCATTACACCATCCAGTGACAATTGGTCGCGTGGAAGCTCAAAACAGGGTAAAAAATAGTCTATGTTGATCAGCGCTGATAGAACTTCACAAACTTCAATATCCACCACTACACCTCTTGTTATGGCACTCACCAGCTCCTTGGATCATATAAAATGATCATATGCGCTCTGTAAAAGTAGTTCTCTGCCCTTCTGGTCAAAGCTGGGCTCCTCTCTCTATCCTCTTCAATTCCTAATTTGCATGCCATAAAATATAGTATAAAAACGCTCCACATAGCGTAGTGGAGCTTCAATAAAATTTATTTTCCATAAGACAAAAGTAAAATACACTCACGTTTCCACAATGTATGTCTATCACAGGCATACAGGTAAGCGCAGGGTTTGCAAGGCATTGGACTGCAAATGGCCGTATACTCGTAGCACCGCCGTCCCACTGACATCCGCACACTTCCAGACTCCTTCGCCCACTCTGTAGCTCCTCCCCGACCGGTTTCGTCCACGTGACTTTCTCAAGGGAGAAAGACCTGTAGCACTGGGCACCTGGTTTAAATCCCAGCCAGGGCACTATCTATACTTTGTTTATATGTTTTCTCAGTGTCTGTGTGGGTTTCCTCCTTCCACTCCGGTTTCCTCCCACATTCCAAAAACATACAGACGGGTTAATTGGCTTCCCCCTAAATTGGCCCTAGTCTGCGATACATACACTACACAATACACACATGGACATATGTCTATGGTAGGCATTAGATTGTGAGCCCGTCTGAGGGACAATTAAGTGGCAAGATAATTGTGACGCCGTCGATATGACATATCGAATGCGTCATGGAGTCACAAACGCCAGTTTCTTTGCAAACCAACCAAAATGACATTTGTTGGTTTAAAATGCACTTTTTTTCTCTCCTTCATGGGCTGCTAGCAAGCCCTGGCAGTTTTGTGTGGAATTTGTCACCTAGCCTTGCTGAGGAGTTATACAGCCCATCCATAGTGTTGGGCGAACAGTGTTCGCCACTGTTCGGGTTCTGCAGAACATCACCCTGTTCGGGTGATGTTCGAGTTCGGCCGAACACCTGATGGTGCTCGGCCAAACTGTTCGGCCATATGGCCGAACTAAGAGCGCATGGCCGAACGTTCCCCGAACGTTCGGCTAGCGCTGTGATTGGCCGAACGGGTCACGTGGTTCGGACCCGAACGCGCTCTGATTGGCCGAACGGTCACGTGGTTCGGGTAAATAAATACCCGAAACCACGTCATATCTCCGCCATTTCTCTCTGGGTTTAGCTTTGGGTAGGCAGGCAGGGTAGTTCGCTCTCCAGCCACGCTAGCCAGGGTCCCCCCCAGTCATTGTGTGTCGCTGCTGGGAACAGTAGTACACCGCTCGCTCAGCCACACTATATATAGCATTGTTTACTGCCACTGTGTACCTCGCTCAGCCACACTATATATAGCATTGTTTACTGCCACTCTGTGTACACGGCTCAGCCAGACTATATAGCATTGTGTGTACTGCCACTGTGTACCTCGCTCAGCCAGACTATATAGCATTGTTTACTGCCACTCTGTGTACACCGCTCAGCCAGACTATATAGCATTGTGTGTACTGCCACTGTGTACCTCGCTCAGCCAGACTATATAGCATTGTTTACTGCCACTCTGTGTACACCGCTCAGCCAGACTATATAGCATTGTGTGTACTGCCACTCTGTGTACTGCCACTCTGTGACTCTGTGCCTCTCCACAGAAAATGCAGACCGTCTGACTCAAATTAAAATGAATCAATCCTGGATTGGAAACGACTACGCAACACTCCAGGACCCCAACCAAGTAACATGACCAATGAACATCTGGGATGGTTTAGCGTTTCCGGTCCCTGTTTATTGAACCTCTCATCTGTATTACATTTATGACTGCATGGCGGCAAAAAGCATTGCTGCTATATCCGCACGCTTTTTGTCCTCATGCAAGGCCTGGGTTGTTGTGTCTCAAAAAGCATGGCTTTCTCCTCCTGCGCCTGCTCCTGTTCCATCACGTGTGCTGCTGCTGCTGCTGGGTTAGCGTTGCCGGTCCCTGTTTATGGAACCTCTTATCTTTATTACATTTATGATTGCATGGCGGTACAAAGCATGCTATCCGCACGCTTCTTGTCCTCATGCAAGGCCTGGGTTGTTGTGTCTCACAAAGCGTGGCCTTCTCCTCCTGCGCCTCCTCCTGTTCCATCACGTCTGCTGCTGCTGGGTTAGCGTTGCCGCGTGGTCCCTGTTTATTGAACCACTTATCTTTATTACATTTATGACTGCATGGCGGTACAAAGCATGCTATCCGCACGCTTCTTGTCCTCATGCAAGGCCTGGGTTGTTGTGTCTCAAAGCGTGGCCTTCTCCTCCTGCGCCTCCTCCTGTTCCATCACGTGTGCTGCTGCTGGTGCTGGGTTAGCGTTACCGGTCCCTTTTCCTGGAACCTCTTCTCTGTATTACATTTATGACTGCATGGCGAAAAAAAGCATGTTACCTGTGCAAAGAAACATGACATTTTCCACATTTAAAAGACAGTTTTTCCTTTGAAACTTTACAATCAATTTTCTCAAAAACTATAAGCTCTTTTACAAATATTTTTTTCCTCTTGTACCCACTCCCAAGGTGCACATACCCTGCTAATTTGGGGTATGTAGCATGTAAGGAAGCTTTACAAAGCACGAATGTTCGGGTCCCCATTGACTTCCATTATGTTTGGAGTTCGGCGCGAACACCCGAACATCGCGGCGAACGTTCGCGAACCCGAACATCTAGGTGTTCGCCCAACACTACCCATCCATCACAGATAAGGCTGACATAAATCGTAAATCCCAAGTTTCTAGGAGAATGGTGTCTCTAGCGTTCACACCTCCACACAGTGCTAGCAAATGCACAGATGTTATCAGTTCTCTCTGGAAGCAGCTGACCTACTGTGACCTCAGGAATCCCAATATCCATATTTCTTTCACATTTTCTTCATAATTCATGGCATAGCAAATCTCTATGCCCATGAAATCGGCACAGGTTGTGGGATTCCGCTAGTTCTGACAGGTTTCCGGACCAATCGGACTGCCAGATCTAGCGTAAGACTGTTTTCAAATAACCCTCTAATACCCCAGGGGTCAGATCCCCCAAGTTTGGTATCAACATTCTTGGTAAATTCTGACAAACCTAAAAATGTTACTAGATTCAACATAACTTGTATGGTTTGCAGATTAGCACACCTATCATGATTCAGGTATATTCCTGTGTCTATGAGAGGGGCGGGCATCTCCTGTTCCAAAGAGGTGTGTGATCCACGCCCCTAACCCCTCCTGCTGGAGTGGGGGCTATAACTACAGAGAGCCCAGAAAGCTCTGGGTGTCCAAGTCCATCATCTGGAATCTGTCTATAACATCTGACAGGCAGGACTCTGGCCACATGGCAAAACCGCCATCTTGGACTTTTCAACAAAGACTTGCGATTGCCGCATGGACTACCAATAACGGTAGTTGAACTGTATATTAGGACATTCTGTTTCTTTTCATCTCTACTCTCTATCAAATCAATCTGTTCTAAAGTAAGCTGTGTGTATGTAGTTTTAGAATAAAACTAACGATTTTTATTGTTCAGTCTTGTGCCTGTTCTGGTCATCTGATTGCTGCTATAACGAATCTGCCCTCTGAAGAGTCAGTCATACTACCGCATTGTTTTATTATTTGCTTATAAATTGTTGCTAGCTAGGTTGTAAATAACTGTTTCTTCCTTTTAGGATTAGCTAGTACCAGATTTCCTGTGCGAAATCGATAACCTTAGTTTCTCGATTGTAAATACAATTCGAGATTGCATCATAAATGGACCCAGTAACCTTTCTTTAAACGTCGCATTCCTCACAGTCTTTAAGCCTTCGGAAGTGACTATTCCCCGAACGGTGACTGGAGCATGTCGAACGTGATTGGGCTGGCTACCATATTGTGATAGCGTTGGGGTCTCCTCGCCCTATCAGTCGGGGAGTGGTGGCAGTGTATTTACCCAATTTTCAACGCGAAATCGATGTTTTTAATTTACAGATTGTATATACAATCAGGATTGTACATGTATGGACACCTCCAGCCAATCTTACCCGTTTACTACGCACACAGTGAATTTGCCTCCAGCAGTCGCATGAGACCTGCATGGCAACAGTGGCCTAGTAATACGGGATTGGTGAATGTTTGTCCCATTACATATTGTCAAATTTGTCGGCAGCTGCGTGACCAATTTTTATTGTCAGTCTGTTCACCGTACTTCCTGCGTACGCTAACGGGAGCAGATTAGACGGGATTGGCACGCTCTGTCACCTTTCTTTCTCCCTCTGACGATCCAGCAACCAGTCTTCGTTGTCCGTCTGCACCTGTACCTCCTGCGTACGCTAACGGGAGGAGATCTCAACGGGATCGCGGGGCTGGATTTTCACAATAATATACTCTGCTGGTGCTGCAGAAGATGTCAACGCTATATAAATACTTATTAATAATTTGCATTCCAAAAGGCAAAAACTTCTAAAAAAGTAATTTACATGTTAAAAGACTTCTGGTCCAAAGTTCCCCTGGAAGGCAGCTTCCCCAATTAGCATATAGCTGTTATACCCAAAAGGTTAATAGCAACAGTGGTGGGCCGAAATTTCACAAATGCGAAATTTCGCATTAAAATTTGCACTTACACATGGCAATCGTAATGTGACATTTCAGAGAAAATTGTAATTAATTTTGTATGTAATAGTAATATTTCATAGTTCCGCGTAATTTTTAGTGTAATTTTCGTGAAATGTTACGTCATTTTGTGCCGACTTTAGTGGTTAACCACTTGATGACCCACCCTTTACCCCCCCTTAAGGACCAGCGTGGTTTTTAGTGATCTGTGCTGGGTGGGCTCTACAGCCCCCAGCACAGATCAGGGTGCAGGCAGAGAGATCAGATTACCCATCTTTTTCCCCCCCCTATGGGGATGATGTGCAGGGGGGGTCTGATCTCTTCTGCCTGCGTGTGGCTGGCGGGGGGGGCACCTCAAAGCCCCCCTCCACGGCGAAATTCCCCCCTCCCTCTCCTACCTGCTCCCCCCCCCCCCCCCCCCCCCGGTGATCGAGGCTGCACAGGACGCTATCCGTCCTGTGCAGCCAGTGACAGGACGTCCCCTGTCACATGGCGGCGATCCCCGGCCGCTGATTGGCCGGGGATCGCCGATCTGCCTTACGGCGCTGCTGCGCAGCAGCGCCGTACAAATGTAAACAAAGCGGATTATTTCCGCTTGTGTTTACATTTAGCCTGCGAGCCGCCATCGGCGGCCCGCAGGCTATTCACGGAGCCCCCCGCCGTGATTTCACAGGAAGCAGCCGCTCGCGCGAGCGGCTGCTTCCTGATTAATCAGCCTGCAGTTGGCGACGCAGTACTGCGTCGCTGGTCCTGCAGCTGCCACTTTGCCGACGCACGGTATAAGCGTGCGGTCGGCAAGTGGTTAATAGCACACCCCGTACAGGCTATTGCTACCAAAATTGCTACATATGTTAAGGAGAATAGTGGGTACAAGTCAATTTTTCAAAAAGACCTTGTAGTTTTTGACAAAATCGATTTTTTGTGAAAATTAGTGCAAATTACGCAAAAAATTACACTAAATTACAGAATTTTACTATTACATACGAAATTAATTGTGTCAATAGCATGTATGAGGGATTTGCTATTCACTGCTAAAGTCGGCATGAAATTATGCGAAAATTACGTGAAATTTTACGTGAAATTACGAATGACTACGCGATTTGAATTTACAAATCGTAATTACGTATAGGCATAATTGCGAAAATGTACGCGAAAATTTGCATATTCGTAATTAGCTGATTACAATCATCACTAAACAGCAAATGAGGAAGCTATGATGGGAGTGGGACAATTTTATGTCCCCAAAGCCATGGGGAGTAGCTAGCTGTGCTCACTGAATATAATATGAAGCCATTTCATATTTGCTCTCTTTCAAGCTAAACCATAACTCTCATCCCTATAAAAAATATATCACTGAATTCCAGGCATCGAGTCCATCATGTGGACATCATTCATGACTGGGTAAAATATTCACAAACACTGGTTATAAAATATTAGGTTAATATTTCATGCTAGGAACATGATGTTTGGTATCAAAATGTTGCAGATTTTTCAATGGGTCATGAATATGCTATTATTGTATGCGGGAGATGAGCGATGCCCGAAACATGGATGAATAATGCATTCATGACCAACTTTTCCCCCTCAAACTACCAGCATGAATTGGGATGGTCAGCAAGAAGCAGGACTCGGAATCCCGCCTCCCAAACCAGATTCTTTAAAAGGAACCAGGTCTGGCAGCCATCTTAATCTCCCAGTTTCCATTGTACAGACAACTTATAAAGGAGTCCTATAGAGATAGCTTGCTAAGCTGGGATTTCCAAATACATGGACTTTCACTAAGGACTTGGCTTGTCCCCACACTGGGCTCAGATTTCTTCTAAAACCTAAGTATTTGTTTCCCCATTTTCTCCCTTTTACCTAATAGTGTTTGCTATTGTTTTCATATTTGTTACATAACTTTTTTTCTGTAGATCTTAATTTTATTGCATTTGTTTATAAAAAGTCTCCTAATTTATCTACTATTCGGACCACAGACAAACTTGACTTCTGGAGGGACGCTACCCAGAGAAACCATTGTGTTGGTAAGAGTAGGTTGTGTTAACCGATTCTTTCAACAGGCTTGGAATAGTCAGAAGCAGTGGTGGGCCGAAATTTCGCAATTAAGCAATTTTTCACGTAATTTTTGAGAAATTTCTCATAATTTTGTGCCGCCTTTTAGTGGTTAATAGCAGTTAAAGTCCCCATACATGCTATTGCTACCAAATTTGCTACATATGTTAAGGATAATAGTGGGTACAAGCCAACAAAATACTTTTTCAAAAAGACTTTGTAGTTTTTGAGAAAATGTGAAAAATACAAAGAAAAATGGTTTTTAAACTCACATTTTTCTGAGTTTTAGAAAACATTTTTCTTTACACGAAATTTCGAATGACTATACAAAATCAATTAAACGTAATTACGTATAGGCAAAATTGCAAAAATGTACGCAAAAATGTGCGTAATCATAATTAGCTGTTTCTGATCATCACTAGTCAGAAGGGACCTGTTATAATTTAAGTAGGCCTCAGTTATTTGGCCTGAGTTTTATGTAAAAGGCTTGTCCGCAGTGTATGCCTTTAAAATAAATAGAGGTTTTGTGATGCAGGCAGAGGCATCTCAGGGTCTGCGTGTAGCAGAGGATACACGCAGATACTGAGAACATGTTCCTAAAAGAAGGCCATCGGACTACTCTGACCTTAACACTACACCACAGGAACAGAAAACATTGGCCATATTTACTAAACATCCACGTTCCTGCATATGGGTCAAATGCCTCATTGATTATTAATCAAGTAGGAGTGTATGATGACACCACGAGTGGGTCCACCAATAACCTGGTTTAGGGGGTGGCGAAGATGATGTCATATTTAACTCTTTCCTAGTCAGTATTAAAGGCTGAGGGAGCTACGAGAGCTCACTTCTGCTTCTTCCTTCCGCACTAGCTAGCAAGGCTGACTGGGACGACTTCTAAGCATGTTCTCCCTTTCTGTAATCTGATATAATGCATGCTGTACATAGGTAGTTTAGTGTAACGTAGTTAGGAAGAAGGTACCTGATAGACTTCAGCAGGGAGTCTCATCACGAGCTTGTAACGCAACATGAAGATTGGCATAGCTAGGATATGATGACTGTATCTATCTGTCTTTCTGTGACTTGAATAAATAACGTAAACATTGAAGAAGCCTTAGAAAGTCTATATCCTGTTTGCGGTGTGGAGAGTCAAGTGATCTCACAGTCTGTGAGACGATGGTGTCGAAGCAAGGTGATAAGAACAGTTTATAACAATGGTGCCGATTTAAACCCTGATTGAACACTGTCTAGCAGTACAAGCAGACAGGGGCCGGGGGCCGAAGAAGGTGTTTTCAAGAAATTCCACAGCAAAACAAGCGGAATAGATGGACGCGGACTGTAAAGCTTATCAAGCTTATACTGATAAGCTGATGTAAGTGTGTGGGAGCCGAGCACATGGGCTGCAATTCAAAGAAACCAGCGGCGACACTCGTGGATGTTAAACTTTGACTGTAAGTGCACATCAGTCATAGCCTAAACCGGATCGCAGGTGACTGGAACGCTCCGAGGCCGGCTGGCAGCTGCCGCTGGATATCGATCCGCTGAGCCAGTGTGGGTACACAGAGATGACGCTCAGGAGTTCCAGGGATCCACTCAGTGTCGTGGAAAAGTTGCCAAAAGCTGGTCGAATTCGCAGGCTTACAAAGTCCTCTGCTCAGGCAAGTATGTTTTACGTTGTTATGTTGCATTATCTTTATTGTATGAGAGGAGGATAATGTGTTCTGTGTTTTGTGTTAATTGCAGCGTGGAGGCTGCGGGCTTCTCATCTTGTAAATGCATGGTGCTGTTTTCAGAGTTTATGTGTTTTGATTTTTTCTTGGGATTCAAAGTTCCTGTGTTGCAGAGGTTCCTTTTTTTTTCTCTTCTTTTCTCGCCCCGTCTCTACAGAGGCTGGGAAAAATGTCCAGATAGAGCAGGGGGGGTCCCCCGCAGCAGGAGATAAGCCAGCGGTGCTTCAGTCTGTTGGGGCTGGATGGGAGGCAGAGGGGATAGAAGAGGAAAGCGAGTGTCTTTCTGTTTGTGAGATGTTCTGCAAGCTTATCTAGTTTCCAGTCAGAGCTGCTAACATGCTTGTAAATATCTGTATCTGTTATGTTGTTTAGCCAGTTTGTCTGTTGTGCGTTTCAGCAGTAATAGCTGTTAATATGGTTTAGAGTTACGCTGCGCGTTTGAGTAGGTTTGAGTTATGGCAGAGATAAACTGCAGATGATTTGTGAGGAGAGAGAGGTTTCTACGTTCCTGGGTGATGCTAAGAGGTAATATATTTAGCATTGCAGCTGTGACGCGGTTGGTCTCAAGTTTGGCAAGCATCCCAGAGAGTATAGGTAGCGGAAGGCTGTCTCTCGGTAAAATGTATCGATGCTGTGTGTAACTATGCATAAAAATGTTTGTTCTGTGTGTATTTTGTTTTCTCTCCTAAGATATAGGAAACGAGAGGCTGCTATGGGAGCAGCCATCTTAGCTGGCAGTCCAGGACTCAAAATGGCGGCAGTGGAGAGAGCCCGCCCCCGAGAGTCATGGCCCCCACACGTCATGGCAGGGGGGAGGAGGGGCTGGGGGATCCACGTCACGTCAGGCTGTGCTCGCGGCTCCGGGCAGAGCAGCTGAAAGGGAGGGGGGTAGAAATACAGAGACATGCTACTGTGTGTCTCGGGTCTCGAAGTATTTCCACAGAGGTTTTCCCTGAGTCCATGGAAAGGAATGCCAGGATACGTGCACCAAGCGATTACTGAAAGATTAGCAGGAGCACGGATAGGAAAAGTGTCCCAGCTAGGTGCAGGGACACACGTAGCAGTGCAGGTCAGGAAAGTGTCTGTACTGAGTTGCTTACGGGATTATTCCTGTAAGTGGGGCACCGTAATGGGTGGTGCAGCATGAGTTCATAATAGAGTATAGGGGGGGACAGTGCATCAGGGGGGTGCCGGAGGTGGAAAAAAGGGCGTCGCCGCTGCTGCAGAGCGGTAACGTTTTTTTCCGGTTTTTGTCGTGGACAGGGCCAGAGCTTGACTGAGAGGTCTATGCTGGGCTGGGGCGGTTTTTTTGTGTGTTTTTTTTCGTCCACTGATTGGTCAAATATGTTTTTTCCAGCTCTTATCAATTGTAGCACAAAGAACAACAACTGACCGCAGTTCATGGGGCAATTATACAGATGATAGAATTGCCATGTACAGAGTGACAGTGTATCAGTACGGTGTTTGCCATGTGACTACCTGCCAAGTGGGCATTCAGGGATCTGCATACAGGCATGTGACGCTGGTATGCTTAGCCCTGCACCCTGTGTAGTTTAAGTGTAAAGTGCCCCTTCCTACAGGGAGGCAGCCATTTTTTTTTGGGTAGTCTAGGTGGTGGCACGGCAAACATTGATCAGAGGGTACAACACACAGAACTTCTAGCAGAGCTGGTATCGCGATGAAGTTCTAGATAAGTAAATGCGATAATGAGTAAGAGCATTGCAGGCTCACCTGCAAAGCAGCAACAGGTGTGGCATCCGGAATCTGTGCATGCGACGGCCGCGCATGGACAGATAGGGGGGGATGTGGAGTGATCTGCAATGGGGTGAGAGCTTCCAAAGGTGAAGCGAGCTTCCAAAGGTGAAGTCCGCGGGAGCATATTTTAAACAGGTAAGTACTGAGGATAGTACTGAGGTAGGGGGGTGAAGTTTAACTCCAATCTACCAATAAGAGTAAACAGAGTTCATGAGAACCATAAAACAACGAGATCAATTACGGTATATATTGATCATTTTAAAGGGTAAAGAGTACAAGCCGCAGGGCGAATCCCAAATCATTAATAAGAATTGATTTGTTTGTATTTCGATATCAGGTGTTTGGCAATATGGAATGGAGACAGCTGCAGTGCTGGCAGCAAGGATGGAGATGTCAGTCGGATAAGCGAAAGGTTCCAGATGCCAATCTAAGCTTGGAGGAACACGAGATTCCTGAAATCGGAAAGAGACTAAAACACGAGATTCCTGAGATTGGAAAGAGATTAAAACACGAGATTCCTGAAATCGGAAAGAGACTAAAACACGAGATTCCTGAAATCGGAAAGAGATTAAAACACGAGATTTCGGAGATCGGAAAGAGACTAACAAAACTGTCTGAGCAAAGCATAATGCAAAGTGCTAATGTTTTTCTTTCCCAAGGTGGTGCTTTTATAATGAAGAGTACCGTGCTGATGGTGATCCTAGGTTGCCATTTCGTCCTAGGAGAACGAAGAGAGGACATTCTCATGTATAATAAGGGGTTAATGAGAATGCAAGGCCCAAACATGTTGATGTTGGGTGACAAAGGTACTGATCCTTTCACACCTCCCTCTGATTAGCACAGATGGACCAAGCAGGGATGGAGGGAAAGAGCACTTGTGCCAGGAGAAAACAAATTTCATGGCACAATGTGGGTGAAAGGTCTGAAGGGTCAGGTGTGCGGGCAGTGGGAATTGAATGGCAGTATAAATCTGCTATTGAGTACCACACTCCCAGAATCGACGCACCGATCCAAAGGTTTGTTAAAAGGTACATTGCAGTACAATGGGTACATGCAAAAGGTGGAGTGTGTGATTCAGGGGTACCTTGTCTTGGTTATGCAGAGTGAGATGGTTCCAGATTGGAGAGGAACGAGCAGGAGGCGTCAATTCTCTTACCAGAGAGACGCAGGGGACAACATCACACTCTGGAGCTACCAACAGAGAGTGCCTCTGAAACAACTATACACACGTAAAGGCTGGAAAGCCGAGGGTGGGTGGTTCTTGAAACAAGAAGTAATAATCGAGATCAAGCCACATTTCCAGGTGACAAAGAGGGTGGGGAGAGCGGTCCCGGGGGAGGGAAAGCCCACACAGGGAACCCCATTCACACCACACGGGTCACAACAGGGGACGATATTACACAGTCCATATGCAACAGCTTATCCTCATGATAGTTGGGTAAGTGAAGAGGTACTCTTAATCGAACGATTGCAGAGAGTACAGTCTTCCCGACCTCAGGTACATAGTGTGCCTCAGGACATAAGGGGGGAAGAGGTCCAATCAGGACAGCTGGGGACATATTTTGTCAGCGAGAGATTGGACAAGGGGAGGTATATTAATTTTTCTGTAGAAGGATCTTTTGCATGGCAGCTTCGAGATGTTTGGGTGAACAAATGGAAACGCTGCAACATTCCTTTAGGCACCGCCACTTCCTTAGTTCCCACCTCAACCCGGGTCTTACACCAGGACCTGAGAGGTCAACCTTTTTTGGTGCTAGACGGGGAGGTGAAGCAAGTAGAGTTGTCCTCATGCGGGCAATTCTTGCAGAAGTACCTGCGTTGGCCGGGGCAAGTCAAATTTAGTGAAGAAGCCTGCAGGCTCAATAACGCAGAATGCGAGGCTACCATTCAAAAGATCCACCCTGAAGCCCAACCGATAGTTCCGGTGGCGGAAGGAAAGGTTTGGTTTTTTAACATAAGTTCTAATGATACATTCAAGGTATATTCTCATAATTGTTCCGATAAGGGGGAGTTTCCAAGGGGAACATATTGTGGGAGCGGAGATCCCATATGGATCCAGTCATCCAGGTTGGAGGACGTTATTTCTCAAATTGTTAAGAGAACTCTAAAGTGCAAAGTTTAACGGGTAGTTCCCGTCCTGAAAGAGAACACGACATGGGACAAAGGGGAACAGGGTTTGATCCAAGACGACCACATTTTGTTACAAAGGTTAAACAAACAGTACACTAAGTTAGAGGTAAGATTTCACCATGATACAGGTGATCTTAACGAGGTAGAACACAAAAATGAGCAGGTGAGTGCCAGTCTGACCTGGTGGACAAGGGTTCCGGTGATGTTCCAGGGACACTCGGACTGGGCCTCTGCAGTTCCAAAGTTCTTTCTACACCCACTGGTCGTCTGGATGGGGATGACAACGTTAGGCATCATTATCCAGGTGAGGTTGCGTGTTAAAATTACGTAAAACAAATTAACCTGGTCCAGAGATTGGTGCCTCATAAACAATCTCCTGAACCAATAGTTTAAATTAAGGGATATACAGGGTTACGGGTATAGGTTTAGTAGTACCTGTGATGGAGCTGATTGTATAAAGGCGCTCTTTTAGAAGGCACCTGGCACTGCTCCGTTTTGTAACAACCAAACGAGTTTCACTTTTCTGTGGTCATGCAAGTTTGTGAGTGATACGTAAGTGACGCAAATGCTGAGCATGTGGTATAGAGGGACTTAGAAGTAGGGCCTCCCCAGAGAGCCTGGTTACAGGAAGACCAAGAGGTCTTGCTCTCTCTCTTCCAGGGGTAATCGCCTAGAGCAGAGAAGTTGTGTGAGCACGAACATCGAAAAGTGAAACATAAAAGAAAAGAAACCAGGTACTGGGAGGTTCAGACGCTGGGATCTGCGGGTCAAGCCGTTTTAGGGGGGATTGTTATAATTTAAGTAGGCCTCAGTTATTTGGCCTGAGTTTTATGTAAAAGGCTTGTCCGCAGTGTATGCCTTTAAAATAAATAGAGGTTTTGTGATGCAGGCAGAGGCATCTCAGGGTCTGCGTGTAGCAGAGGATACACGCAGATACTGAGAACATGTTCCTAAAAGAAGGCCATCGGACTACTCTGACCTTAACACTACACCACAGGAACAGAAAACATTGGCCATATTTACTAAACATCCACGTTCCTGCATATGGGTCAAATGCCTCATTGATTATTAATCAAGTAGGAGTGTATGATGACACCACGAGTGGGTCCACCAATAACCTGGTTTAGGGGGTGGCGAAGATGATGTCATATTTAACTCTTTCCTAGTCAGTATTAAAGGCTGAGAGAGCTACGAGAGCTCACTTCTGCTTCTTCCTTCCGCACTAGCTAGCAAGGCTGACTGGGACGACTTCTAAGCATGTTCTCCCTTTCTGTAATCTGATATAATGCATGCTGTACATAGGTAGTTTAGTGTAACGTAGTTAGGAAGAAGGTACCTGATAGACTTCAGCAGGGAGTCTCATCACGAGCTTGTAACGCAACATGAAGATTGGCATAGCTAGGATATGATGACTGTATCTATCTGTCTTTCTGTGACTTGAATAAATAACGTAAACATTGAAGAAGCCTGAGAAAGTCTATATCCTGTTTGCGGTGTGGAGAGTCAAGTGATCTCACAGTCTGTGAGACGATGGTGTCGAAGCAAGGTGATAAGAACAGTTTATAACAGGACCTTTCCCCTTATAACAGAAAGGTGGTGGCAGCTTAGCTGTAAAATTGCGTGTTGCAAAATTGTTGGTTTTTTCACCTGCTTCCTCCTGGCCTGTTTGTTTCCTCAATTCCAGCTGCTCCAGCACATCAATTGCATCCACGAGATTCGATGGTCTGTGGGCTGATGCGGTCTGGCCAGTAGGGGGGGGGCTTGTGACAGTCCCTTCCCGTCAAGCACTCTTATTAGTCTTTTAATGTGATGGATTGCTTCCCTAACCAATAAGCGTCTCAGGTCACTGTACTCCTTTCCCTGTTGGTACATTTCCTGTGCTTTGGTCTCTGAAATTAGAGAGACTTTAGGAAAAAATCTTCCTCTGGAGGTGACTCCTAATTATGAATTTTATCATTAGGACCTTGGTTTTTATCCCTCAGTTGTTGTTTTTATTTTTACAAGATAACTGTCTACAGTAGAATCCTTTTATACTAAACACCAAGGGGCCAGGCAAAGTTGTTAACTGTATCAGAAATGGTCAAACTAAAGCACATAACATATACTATAGCACTGGATCTTAATTCAGTCAGTAATTGGGAGTCATTTTTTCTTTTCAATGCTTCAGCTTGTGAGCACAGACAGTGTGTAAGTTAGATCATAATGCACAGTGCTCAATATGCCGGTAGGGGAGGAGCAGAGGGAGAGCAGCAGCTGCTGCTGTTGTGGGCTTACTATACTAAGTTATACTACCAGTAAGATCTGTTAACCCCCTTGCCGGTCCAATTCCCGCCGGCAAGGGGGCAGTGCAGCACTTTTTTAAAATTTTTATTTAATCATGTAGCGAGCCCAGGGCTCGCTACGTGATAGCCGCTCAACAGCGGCATCCCCCCACCCACTCCGATGGCCTTCGGCGATCAGAGTAAGCAGGAAATCCCGTTCAGAACGGGATTTCCTGCTGGGCTTCCCCAGTCGCCATGGCGATGGGGCGGGATGATGTCACCGACATCATGGACGTCGGGACGTCAGAGGGAATCCCGATCCACCCCTCAGCGCTGCCTGGCACTGATTGGCCAGGCTGCGCAAGGGGTCTGGAGGGGGGGGCGGTGCGGCGGATAGCGGCGGATCGGCGGCGTTCGGATGTTACAAGCAGCTAGCAAAGTGCTAGCTGCATGTAACAAAAATAAATTATGCAAATCGGCCCAGCGGGGCCTGAGAAATCCTCCTGCGCAGGTTACCCCGAGCTGAGCTCGGGATAACCGGAAAGGTGGTTAAAAGACCAATAGAGGGCACTAGAGGGGATTTCAAAGATGCTCTGGGGTTGACTATACTTAGTATAAAAAGTCCAGGGATGGGGATTGGTTTGATGTGTGTGGAGCTGTTTATCCAAGCAGGGATCGATGTGTGCAGCGTTCTGCATCGTTCATTGGGTATCGAGAGGCTATGGCGTTTTATCATTTCTGAGGATACTGTCGTGGGACTAATGAAAGGTAAGTATTTATGGTTAATTAAGTTGAATAAAATATTTTTCTTTAGGTTGTGTTTTAATTTAATTTTAACTCTTTGTGGAAATGGGTACGGGGAACCCTGCGTACGTTAAAAAGGGCCGCTGGGAAAAAAGGGCGCGGGGTTTTAAACGATAAACATGGATAACGTTTAAAAATATAATGTACTATATTTCGTTCAAAAATAATGTTTTATAAAGTTATAAATCATTAAATAATGTTCATGAAATCGGCAATTGTGAAAACGTTAATCTTCCGTTTAAAAAGTGAAACGTATAATAACGTTTAAAAAAAAATTAGTAAGTAACCCTCGCTGTACCTACCCCTAACCCCTAGACCCCCGTATTGGTGCCTAAACCTAAGACCCCCCTGGTGGTGCCTAAACCTAAGACCCCCCTGGTGGTGCCTAAACCTAAGACCCCCCCTGGTGGTGCCTAAACCTAAGACCCCCCTGGTAGTGCCTAAACCTAAGACCCCCCTGGTGGTGCCTAAACCTAAGACCCCCCTGGTGGTGCCTAAACCTAAGACCCTCCTGGTGGTGCCTAAACCTAAGACCCCCCTGGTGGTGCCTAAACCTAAGACCCCCCTGGTGGTGCCTAAACCTAAGACCCCCCTGGTGGTGCCTAAACCTAAGACCCCCCTGGTGGTGCCTAAACCTAAGACCCCCCTGTGATAAGCATTAATAACGTTTCAAAAACATATTGTGCGGTTTTTCGTTTAAAAATGTAAAAAAAAAAAAAAATTGTACTGTTTTTCGTTTAAAAATAATGTTTGAAAAAAATATTGTACTGTTTTTCATTTAAAAATAATATTAAAAAATTTATAAATCATTAAATAATGTGTAATCATGAGAAGCAGTTATAAAACATTAAGTCTCCGGGCGCCGCTTTTAAAACGTTATTTTTCTCCGGCGCCCTTTTTTCCTATCGGGCACCCATTAAACGATATTTATTATGGGAGTGAATGGCGGCGCCCGATTTGTCCACTAGCCTCCTGCGCCCTTTTTTACTGTTACCGGGGAACCCTTGTTAAAGAGACACTGAAGCGATAAAAAAAATTATGATATAATGGTTGGTATGTGTAGTACAGCTAAGAAATAAAACATTAGGAGCAGAGACATATTGTTTCCAGTGCAGGAAGAGTTAAGAAACTCCAGTTATGTATGCAAAAGAGCCATTGAGCTCCACGACTGTTTTCTGAATCTCAACTGTCAGTCATTGTATCTTATTTTTTCTCCCAAGAGTACAGGACAATAGTTCACTAGCCGGCTCTGTAAAATCATTTAGAATGCTGAGTAGTGTGTAAACTGCAAATATTAGCGAGAGATGCAATGTTATAAAAATACTATATAACTGAAAATAAAAATATGAGAATATTTACTTTTCTACTAATAGTTACATAGTTATTTTGGTTGAAAAAAGACATACGTCCATCGAGTTCAACCAGTATAAAGTACAACACCAGCCTGCTCCCTCACATATCCCTGTTGATCCAGAGGAAGGCGAAAAAACCCTTACAAGGCATGGTCCAATTAGCCCCTAAAGGGAAAAATTCCTTCCCGACTCCAGATGGCAATCAGATAAAATCCCTGGATCAACATCATTAGGCATTACCTAGTAATTGTAGCCATGGATGTCTTTCAACGCAAGGAAAGCATCTAAGCCCCCTTTAAATGCAGGTATAGAGTTTGCCATAACGACTTCCTGTGGCAATGCATTCCACATCTTAATCACTCTTACTGTAAAGAACCCTTTCCTAAATAAATGGCTAAACATTTTTCCTCCATGCGCAGATCATGTCCTCTAGTCCTTTGAGAAGGCCTAGGGACAAAAAGCTCATCCGCCAAGGTATTATATTGCCCTCTGATGTATTTATACATGTTAATTAGATCCCCTCTAAGGCGTCTTTTCTCTAGACTAAATAAACCCAGTTTATCTAACCTTTCTCGATAAGTGAGACCTTCCATCCCACGCATCAATTTTGTTGCTCGTCTCTGCACCTGCTCTAAAACTGCAATATCTTTTTTGTAATGTGGTGCCCAGAACTGAATTCCATATTCCAGATGTGGCCTTACTAGAGAGTTAAACAGGGGCAATATTATGCTAGCATCTCGAGTTTTTATTTCCCTTTTAATGCATCCCAAAATTTTGTTAGCTTTATCCATATTAGCATTCACTACCTCATAAAAGCTGAGCATGTTAGTCAAACAGGACCTGTCTTTAGTAAACCCATGTTGATGCTGAGAAATAAGATTATTTTCTACTATGAAGTATAGTCAGAGGCGTAGCTAGGGCTTTCAGCGCCCGGGGACAAAGACTATTAATGCGCCCTTTAAAGGAAAAGCCGCACCAAAATAGGGGCGTGGCCATGCAATAGTATGTGGGCGTGGCCATGGGTGGAGCCAAAATATGATAGGACATTAGACTAGGACTATGGTAGGATTAGAGTGTGAGCTCCTCTGAGGACAGTCAGTGACGTCACGTGACTATGTACTCTGTAAAGTGCTGCAGAAGATGTCAGTGCTACATAAATACATAATAATAATATGGTAGGGCATTACACTATGACTATGGCAGGATTAGATTGTGAGCTCCTCTGAGGACAGTCAGTGACATGGCTATGTACTCTGTAATGTGCTGCAGAAGATGTCAGTGCTATATAAATACATAATAATAATATGGTAGGACATTACACTATGACTATGGCAGGATTAGATTGTGAGCGTCTCTGAGGATAGTCAGTGACATGACTATGTACTCTGTAAAGTGCTGCAGAAGATGTCAGTGCTATATAAATACATAATAATAATATCGTAGGACATTAGACTATGACTATGGTAGGATTAGAGTGTGAGCTCCTCTGAGGACAGTCAGTGACATGACTATGTACTCAGTAATGTGCTGCAGGAGATGTCAGTGCTATATAAATACATAATCATAATATGGTAGGACATTAAACTATGACTATGGTAGGATTAGAGTGTGAGCTCCTCTGAGGACAGTCAGTGACATGACCATGTACTCTGTAATGAGCTGCAGAAGATGTCAGTGCTACATAATCTGTAATGTGCTGCAGAAGATGTCAGTGCTACATAAATATATAATGATAATATGGTAGGACATTAGACTATGACTATGGTAGGGATTAGATTGTGAGCTCTTCTGAAGACAGTTAGTGACATGACTATGTACTCTGTAAAGTGCTGCAGGAGAGGTCAGTGCTATATAAATACATAATAATATGGGAAGACATTAGGCTAGGAGTATGGTAGGATTAGAGTGTGTGCTCCTCTGAGCTCAGGCTTAGTGGGCAGCAAGCCTCAGGTCTGGCTCAGGCCTAGTCAGTCAGTTACAACCTACTTTTAACCTAACGTACAGAAAAAAAAAACTTCTGGACTTGTTGTATCCCACTGACACAGTGCTAATTGGCAATGACAACATTTGTGTAGGCTTCATTATAAAAGTGTTAATCAGAGTGAAATAGGGGTGGCGTGGCACTTCTCCTTTAAGAGGTATCCGTCTTCAGCTTAATTGTGCGAGTTCTGTGTGCACAGGTGGCTAACGTATCACTGACAGGCTATGCAGATAAACAATGCTTACATAGGACGTGTGCTCCGCTGGGGTAATTCGAAGGAAGAATGTAAACTGTATGCATTAAGAAGCAGAAAGCGTGCATCCTCCGTCCAAGCATGTACATTTATTGCAAATGAACTGTACCTGCACTGGTGTTGTTCATTTGCAATAAATGTACATGCTTGGACGGAGGATGCACGCTTTCTGCTTCTTAATGCATTCATTATAAAAGTGGCCATACACGTACAGATGGCGAGCAGATCAACCATCAGATAAAGCCCTCTCTGATGCCCACACATGGTTTCTGTGGATTTGTGGAAAAGCCAGCACCTCCTGCCTGGCTGTCCAGGTCTCCCTAATTTGTGCTCTCCTGGGTGTTGGTACCAGAGCCCTCACCTGTCCCGCTGGCGTGCGTCCTCCCATGTCTTTTCTCCATACAGTGGCGTTCCTCCTCTGTGTCTTTTCTTCCTGAGTCATGTGACAAAAGCTGGAGGCCAATCATTAGAGGCGCATGTATGCTGCCAGAGCCCAAGTGTTTGACCTCTAGCATAGACACAGGGAAGAGGAGCACCGCGGCATGGAGAACAGCTGGACATGGGAGGAGGCATGGCAGCGGGACAGGTTGGAGTTAGCTCTGCTGCCAACACTCTACGTCAGTCATTGCCAAATCGAACACTGCTCGAGAAACGCTCCCGACCACAGATCAAGCAAAATTTTCTGTCCTGCTCAATTTACCAAATCAAGATGGAAATTGGGCATAATTTGCAGCACTGATTTCTAGCAAAATGAATCACAGTGATCAAATTTTCCAAATAGCAGGCAAAGTCAACAAGTATATGGGCACATTTAGAGCAGAATATTAACGCCTAGCACCCACACAGTGACACATTTAGAGGAGTATCTTCTCATAATTTATCAAACTTAATACTTAGTAGCTGCAGGTCATTCATGAAATAGTGACCAAGCTTTCAAGGAATATTAACCCATCAAGGACTTCAGTGTTTTACATATTTTTACATATTTCAAACTAGCTTGTGTTTGGCAGCAGATAATCAGCAGTTTAAAAGTTAACCTGCATTTAACGTTGGTGGGTCCATAATATTCAGTGCTATTAGAGTGAGATCAGCAGGAAAACAGCTATTAGCAGATAAGTTCTGCCATGAGTGATGCAACCTGCACGGATAGATTATTAAGAGCATTTAAGAGTCTGTGTTAACAGATGCAAATGCTGGGGAAGTGGGCAGGCTGAGGGGGGGGGGGGTGAAGGGAACATGAAAAGGCTGCCAAAGCCTGGTAAAATTGACTATAATCCCCGAACACCTACAAGCCAGCAGACAGCACCCTACACAGACATAAGAATACAGAGGCTAAAGCAGAAAACAGACTGCAAGCTGGGGAAATGTGCAGAGTACAGGAGGATGACGCTGGGGCACTGTGCTACACGCTGGCCACACTTGAGCAGCTAACAAGCCAGTGATCTATAATCTAAATCTACTAACCAAAAACGGGAGCTGGAGGGCAGCAGTAGTAGCTGAACATGCATCTGTATTCTGTCCTACCGGGAAGTCAGCTGAACATGCATCTGTCCTATCGGGAAGTCAGCACGTGGGCAAACTTATCTCTTCTGTTTAGCAGGTACTCTGGGAGGATTGGGAGTCGCCTCTCCACCAATCCGGTGCCTATAAACTCGTGCCTTGGGTTCTGTATGATAAATCCAGCCCTGCTGCTGGCTCCACTGTACTGCATCTCCGCCCCCTCCTGACTCGTCGGCTCCTCTCTTCACCATCAGCGAATGGATCTGGCTGGCTGGATCTGCGTGCGTTCCAATAGTGCACGTGGTGCGGTGGTGACGTGTGACGTCACCGGGGGGCGAAGTTGCGAGTAAGGTAGAGACAAGATTTTTTTCTTAAAAAAAAGATACTGCACTGCCGCTGGGCGCCCTTAGGGACCCAGCGCCCGGGGGCACGTGTCCTACCCCGCCCACCCCAAGCTACGCCCCTGTGTATAGTATCTCTTAGTAACCCCTCAAATAGTTTGCATACAACTGATGTTAAACTTACAGGTCTATAATTTCCTGGATCAGATTTTTTGCCCTTCTTAAATAATGGGAAAACGTGGGCTGTACGCCAATCCACTGGGACTCTGCCAGTTGCAAGAGAGTCACAAAAGATAAGATAAAGGGGTTTATCTATAACTGAACTTAATTCCCTTAGGACCCGAGGATGCATGCCATCCGGGCCAGGTGCCTTGTCTATTTTTAATTTATTTAGTCTTGCCTTCACTTCTTCCTGCGTTAAGTATTTAATATTACAGTTAGAAGATTGAGACTCTTCCGCCTCTGTAGTTTGCAACAGTGCTGTTTCTTTTGTGAAGACAGAAGCAAAGAAAGCATTTAATAACTCTGCCTTACCTTGGTCATCCACCATTGAGTTCCCATCCTCATCCTTTAGGAGTCCTATACAGTCAACCTTTCTTTTTTTAGAGTTAATGTACTTGTAAAACTTTTTTGGGTTAGATTTGATATCCTTAGCGATTTGTTTTTCAGCTTCAATCTTTGCCTGCCTAATTTCTTTTTTACAATTTTTATTGCACTCCTTATAATTGCTTAGTGCAGCCTCTGTCCCCTCCTGTTTTAAGACCTTATAGGCATTCTTTTTCCTCTTCATTTTATCTTTAACCTTTCTATTCATCCATAGAGGCCTTTTTTTATTCCTAGACATTTTGTTTCCATATGGGATATACATACTACAGTATTGATTGAGTATAAGTTTAAAAGCTTGCCATTTCCCTTCAGTGTCTTCCCCTTGTAGTACATTATCCCAGTTCACCAAACTTAGTGCCTGCCTAATTTGAGTGAACTTTGCTTTTCTAAAGTTCATAGTTTTAGTGGTCCCGCTGCCCCGTGGCCTATCAGTCACCAGCTCAAACGTTATCATGTTGTGATCACTATTTCCCAAATGTTCTTGAACCTGCACATTTGATACATTATCTGGTCTATTAGAAATGATCAGATCCAGTAACGCATTCCCCCTAGTTGGTTCAGTTACCATTTGAGTCAAGTAATTGTCCTGTAGTGCTGCCAGAAATCTCCTGCTTTTACCAGAATGGGTAGCCTCAATACTCCAGTCAATGTCTGGAAAGTTGAAGTCGCCCATAATTATGACCTCATTTTTACCTGCAGCTTTTTCAATCTGCTGTAGTAATCGCAGTTCTGCAGCTTCATTAATAAGAGGTGGCCTGTAGCATACCCCAATAAGCAATTGGCAACTTTTATTTCCACCATGAATATTTACCCAAACGGACTCCACATCTTCGCAATCTTCCTCCATCTCATCGTTGAGGACAGCTGTAAGAGAATTCTTAACAAAGAGACAAACCCCTCCACCTTTTTTCCCTGTTCTATCCCTCCTAAACACATTGTATCCTTTTAAATTAGCTATCCAGTCATGGCTTTCATCCATCCATGTCTCGGTTATTCCCACAATGTCATAGCCTTTGTCATTCAGAATGAACTCTAGTTCGTCTATTTTATTTGCAAGGCTCCGAGCATTGGTTACCATGCACTTTATATTTTTACCACCACATTTACCAATTTTGTTTACATGAAATTGGCTACTTGAATTTTTACCAACATTCTTAATCTTTACACTGTCCCCACCCCCCTCTCCACCCTCCATAATGATAGGTTCCCACTGTCTTTTTACCTCATCTTGTCTATGTATTGAGACTTTATCCTCCCGCCTCCCCCCAGATCCTAGTTTAAAATCTCCTCCAACCGTTTAGCCATCTTCTCCCCCAATGCAGCTGCACCCTCCCCATTAAGGTGCAGCCCATCCCTGCTGTAGAACCTGTAGCCGACTGCAAAGTCTGCCCAGTTCTCCAGGAACCCAAACCCTTCCTTCCTACACCAATTTCTCAGCCACTTATTTAACTCCCTAAGCTCCCTCTGTCTCTCAGATGTAGCACGTGGCACTGGCAGTATTTCAGAAAACACCACCTTGGAGGTCCTTGCTTTAAGTTTATCTCCAAGTACCTGAAAATCATTTTTGAGGACCTTCCATCTCCCACTAACTTTGTCATTGGTGCCAATGTGTACCATGACAGCCGGGTCTTCCCCAGCCCCACCCAGTAATCTGTCAATTCTTTCCGCTACATGCCGAACTCGAGCACCCGGGAGGCAACAGACTGTACGGCATTCGCGGTTTCTTCGACAGATTACCCTATCTGTGCGCCTAATGTTCTAGTAATTATCCGTACTACACAACCAATTCATTATATCATAATTTTTTTTTCACTTCAGTGTCTCTTTAAAGGGGACTTCTAGATACCACCATGAATTTCCCCCAGAGCGTCAACCCACCTCCTCCTGGAGGAGTCATATCATTATCTCAGCTACAATCCATTCAGACTATTTTTGCTTATATGTGATGAATACCACAATCATGCATTCATTACTCAGGCAGGAGGCATACCAGTGAGAGGATAGGTCAGGAATGTTGAACAATTCTCTAAGCATGACCATTTCCTTCCTTCATTTGGCTGCTGGTAGTGGCCTAATCTATTTATTAAGCTACCTTGATATGTGTAATATGTGATGTTTTATAATGTATATACTTTAGCACTTTAGGCACTTAGTACTTTGGTTACCTCTGATGAAGTTTCCAATTAAGGAAACGAAACATGTACGGTTGTGTGTGGGGTTGTTAATATACATGTATTGTGAGTTTGGAGGAGAGTCAGACAGACAAATGACCTTTATCCCATCTAATCTAATTTATTAAATGCTACGTTTTATTAAAGGAAAGGTTCAGGGAGGGTGGGGAAAAAATCAAAATCAATTTCCACTTACCTGGGGCTTCCTCCAGCCCGTGGCAGGCAGGAGGTGGCCTCGCCGCCGCTCCGCAGGCTCCCGGTGGTCTCTGGTGGCGCGCCCGACCTGGCCAGGCCGGCTGCCAGGTCGGGCTCTTCTGCGCTCCAAGGCCCGGAACTTCTGCGTCCCACGCCGGCGCTCTGACGTCATCGGACGTCCTCCGGGCTCTACTGCGCATGCGTAGAACTACTGCGCATGCGCAGTAGAGCCCGGAGGACGTCCGATGACGTCAGAGCGCCGGCGTGGGACGCAGAAGTTCCGGGCCTTGGAGCGCAGAAGAGCCCGACCTGGCAAGGTCGGGCGCGCAACCGGAGACCACCGGGAGCCTGCGGAGCGGCGGCGAGGGCACCTCCTGCCTGCCACGGGCTGGAGGAAGCCCCAGGTAAGTGGAAATTGATTTTGATTTTTTACCCACCCTCCCTGAACCTTCCCTTTAACAACATCTCCGAATAAGGTTTATCTAGTGTTTTTTCATACTGTAAATCAGGTGTGTTTTTTCATGACCATTTCCTGTCAGAAATTATTCTAATCCTAGTTAGGATGCATGCAAATATACAGTATCTAACTTGTCTGTTAAGGATCGATTTCCTTAGTTTAAAGGGAACCTAAACTGAAGGCTAAAAAAAGAGTTTCACTTACCTGGGGCTTTTATCAGTCCCCTGCAGCCGCCCTGTGTCCGCGCTGTCACTGAGCGATCCTCCTGTTCCCCGCAGCGGTTGAGTTTCGATTTTGGCGACTGGGCCTGCACAGCCCTGGCCTTGCGCATCCTGGATCACGGTCCTACTGCCAGGAGTGTTCTGTGCATGCACAGTACAATATTTTCATACTGTGCATGAACTCTCATGGTGATAGGAACATGATCGAGGATGTGCCAGGACTGTGCAGGCACAGTGACCATCAACTGGCCCAGACGCCAAAATCGAAACTCAGTCGCTGCGGGGGACCGGAGCAGGGGCAAACCCAGGATTTTCAAAGGGAGGATTCCTGAAAGGTCTCCCTCAGCCTCGCACAATAATGTCTAATAATATGGTAGGAGATCATGCTGGGTACACATAATGCAATTTCCCGTTCGACCGCCTGACAACGGGATCGAGCAGTTTGGATACAGATAATAATGAGGACAGCCGACATTGGTAATGAAGGGGGAAAGGAAGCATTCACACAGCAGGACACAGGGCTGTGCTCATTACTGACTCTGTTAATTTCCCCAGAGCTGCTCCATTCTCTGTACACATGCTGCTGCTCAATGCTCTGTACACACGCTGCTGCGTCATGCTCTGTACACATGCTGCTGCTCCATGCTCTGTACACACACTGCTGCTCCATGCTCTGTACACACGCTGCTGCTCCATGCTCTGTACACACGCTGCTGCTCCATGCTCTGTACACACACTGTTGCTCCATGCTCTGTACACACACTGCTGCTCCATGCTCTGTACACACGCTGCTGCTCCATGCTCTGTACACACACTGCTGCTCCATGCTCTGTACACACGCTGCTGCTCTATGCTCTGTACACACACTGCTGCTCCATGCTCTGTACACACGCTGCTGCTCCATGCTCTGTACACACACTGTTGCTCCATGCTCTGTACACACGCTGCTGCTCCATGCTCTGTACACACGCTGCTGCTCCATGCTCTGTACACACGCTTCTGCTCCATGCTCTGTACACACGCTGTTGCTTCATGCTCTGTACACATGGTACTGCTCCTTTCAAAATCAACTGTAGCAGGGAAAGAAAGGGGGTGGGGCTGTGAGCTGCAGGATGCCTGCAGCTATATCTGGTGTCTCAACTTGTGCCTGTCCCCAGACACTGCACCAGCCCTCACTGCACCAGCCCTGGTCTGAGGGGGGATTCTGGGCAGCTGTAATCCCCCTGCGTTTGCCTATGCGAAGGATCGTTCCGTGATGGTGCAGGCACAGGGCAGCTGCAGGAGACTAGTATAAGCTCCAGATAAGTGTAACTCTTTTTTTTAGTATTCAGCTTAGGTTCCTTGTAAAGTTGTGTACAACATGGTAGGTAAAGTTCAGAAACCGTGAGTACAGGAGAAGCTGCTTATCTATCCCAGGGAAAGTACCATTTTATTTTATGTATACTTTGGACTTTGAAATGACTCAGCAAGTTAGGGATCCAATATCAGCCAGGACTGGATTTAGTATAAATACTCCTGTTAGGTGGTCACTATCAGCTAGGGGAGAACTGGGACCTTTTGGCCTGGGGGGAAAACACAAACTAGAGGCCTGTTTTCACGGCAGCCCCAGCCCAAATGATTTCACACACATGCCCCACGATCTATATGCAGGTAGGCACATGGGAAATACAGCAAGGACACTCAAGGGACAGCGTGACAGGTAAAGTATAAATGCACTGGCACCGGGGGGGGGGGGGGGGGGGGCCATAATACATTTTGAGTTACAATAGTCGGGGTTTCTATCTCTTACACAAGTCCTGCAAGCAGCCCTTCTGGAGTCTAGGGATTGTTGAAAACTTTTTAACCTAGACAATATCTTATGTAGCTGTGCACATGTAGTTAACAATGGTGAGAGACCAGACAGATTTTTTCCCATGGACCCTGCAGGCAAACCTCTGCTCTGTATCATGCTGTGTATATTTACTAGCTAGCCCGCCCTGCAATTGCTCTGTAATTGGGCATTTATTTCCCTCATTCAGCCTAGTGTTTCAAATTGCCTTATGCTGGATACACACGGTTCGTTCCCGCGCTCGATTCCCGTCCATGCGCCGCTCGATTCCCGTCGATTCGTTTATTTCCGACATGTCCGATTCGCGGTTCGATGGATCGTTAGGTCGATTTGCCATACTTTACATGGCAATCGACCTAAAAATCATCGAAATGCGCTCGTAAATGTTCGGGAATAATCGATTCGTCGGGTATCGAGCGGCGCATTCGATGCGGGAACGAACCGTGTGTATTCAGCAAAAACCTGAATTCACTAGGCACAGTGCCAGCCCTAAATCATTAAGTGAGAGGCAGCCTGGGGGGAAATCTCCCCCCTTCCCCCCTGGCCAGTCCTCCCCTGTATCAGCTGAGTCATGTCAACACCGCGAGGGTTGCTGTAAGGAGAGTGACTATGTACTTATGGCATGCACACCGCAAGCCAATATTTACTTTAGATAGAAATAGAATGCCTGGAATTATTAAATAAAAAAAACACTTGTGGTTGCAACAAGAATCTGCAAACTCACAACTGCTAATTCACTAACCTTTCAGCAACAAAGTGAAGGTTTATAGGCTCAGTAACAGCAATCGAGAATAAAGCATAGCTTGTGATTACAATATTCCTTAGTAGTCAGATAAGACACAACATGAGATAGTTTAAACATACACGTTTAGTTTCATCTAAAATAGCCTAACGCACGTTTCACGGCGTTGGACATGACCGCTTTTTCAGAAGCATAATTTTGCAAGTTCACAGATCGTGATAAGGCCCTGTTAAAGGAGTTCTTTCGCGAAAAAAGTAGGCAGTTAAAAAATGTGACAGATGACAGGTTTTGGGCCAGTCCATCTTTTTGGATTCTCAGGGCTTTCTTTGTTTTCAACAGCATTTCCTGAACAACAGTTTAACTGCCAAAATAGCAAGATACCAGCCGGCCTCCCTAATCACTTGCACACTATTATGTGTGTTAAATTTTGCAACTGTTGTTCAGGACTGGAATCTGTACAGAATGATAGAAAGCAGAAATATAGCTTCAAATGTGTGTAAATAATCATCAGCTGCAGTTCTGTCTGTGTGCCTGATCCTCTCTCTCTTTCTCTCTCTCTCTCTGCCTCACAGTGTAAAGTAAACAATTTACAGCCAGGTTACAGTTCAACTCTGTCCCCCCCCCCCCCCCCTTGCGAACACAAATTTGTTACAAATCAGCTGATAAACAAAGCTATTTGTTCACACAGGATGAGCTGGGAGACCTCGGAAAAGCTTTCTAGTATTGCTGGCTTAAAGCTCTATATACAGTATATGGGGTTTACAGAAGAACTGTTTCTTTGATAGTTGTTCTTTAAGTCATGCATGCATATGGGCCTTATAACAGACCGTCTTTGATTGCATCTGCACAATAAATATTGATGCGCAGTGCCAGCTTTCTGTTCCTCTCTTTTGCTTGCATCTAAAAACATAGAATATGGGGCTTGATTCACTAAGCAACAGCAAGAGTTAGCTACTCTTAGGCTGCTTTCACAGTAAGACGTTACAGGTGCACGTTAGAGCAGCCTGTAACGCACCCCACCGCACAGCAAGGAAAAATCAATGGGCTGTTCACAGTGCCCACATTGCGTTAACGCTGCATGTTCTTTTGAAGTGCAGCATACTGTGCGTTCTAGCGGCTTAAGCTGCGTTAGACTGTTTGCACATGCTCAGTATGGGTGAATTTTTTTTATTTTATGGGCGGAGAGGAGGCGGGAGAGTCTGCTACGTAGCCAGGCACATGGCTATTTATTATTCACTGCACTTGCAGTGTTTACTTTCTGGAGCGGCCGCTGATTGGCTGGCGGGACCGCGTGATGCGGAGAGCTCCGCTCACGTGGTCTCCACAGCTTATCCAACAGAACAGGCGCACCAAGAGCTGCTTTTAACGCGGCTCTTGGTAGCGTCCTCCTCCACCACCACCAGGCATTGCGTTAGGGGCACGTTATGCAACCTTAACGTGGCATCTAACGCAACATCTTAGTGGGAAAGAAGCCTTACGCATGCTAGTGAATCAACACACCTTATTTCTGTCTCCCTGCAAGCTATGCGCGCTAGTGGAAGCGTAGCGTGTGTAATCAGGGGAGCGAGCACTCAGCACACGCTATGCTGCTGTATTGCAGCATAGCGAACACTAGTAACTTAACGCCGGCTCCACTCCTTCTGCCCAGAGCACCTTCAGGTTTAGTCACATTAAAGGTCCTGATCCCCGCAATCTGATTGGCCCAATAGGCTATTTGTCAAGTGACAAATCACGTCCTAGAAAGCCACTTGACCCGAAGGGGTTCAGGGCGGGACGAGTGGAGCGGCCATTAGTTAAATAGAGCCCAGTAAGTTACCACTGCACTACCACAGCATAGCGTGCGCTGAGCTCGCGCTCCTTTCATTAAGCTGCGCTGCTGATGCATTAAGCCCATTGTAATTAAAAGCAATATTTTATACTCAATTGCTATTACTGAGCCTACAAACCCTCACTTTGTTTTGCGTTTTCTACTCTATATGGTCTCCTGAAATGATCCATGTGTGTACAAGTTCTTACTGATTGCTCGCCACCCATCAGGCATGCTAGAAAACATGATGCCATTGTTACACATCGCTGCAGGCACTGGCAACCCATTCCCACGCATTCTTCTCCCTCCCCTCTCAATAGATGAGTAACAATTGCGCACACAAAGCATGATTTATTTAGCAAATGTTTTGCAAAAGATAGGAACAGAAAGCTGGCACTGCGCATCAATATTTATTGTGCAGATGCAATCAAAGACAGTCTGTTATAAGGCCCATACGCATGCATGACTTAAAGAACAACTATCAAAGAAACAGTTGTTCTGTAAACCCCATATACTGCATATAGAGCTTTAAGCCAGCAATACTAGAAAGCTTTTCCGAGGTCTCTCAGCTCATCCTGTGTGAACAAATAGCTTTGTTTATCAGCTGATTTGTAACAAATTTGTGTTCGCATGGTCGGGGGGGGGGGGGGGACCAGAGTTGAACTGTAACCTGGCTGTAATTTGTTTACTTTACACTGTGAGGCAGAGAGAGAGAGAGAGAGAGAGAGAAAGAGAGAGTGGATCAGGCACACAGACAGAACTGCAGCTGATGATTATTTACACACATTTGAAGCTATATTTCTGCTTTCTATCATTCTGTACAGATTCCAGTCACAGTATTGCAGCCAGTGAGGACTGTCTCTGTATGCTGGATGTGCTAGACACAGTCCTCCATAGTAATGCCCACAGTGAGAACCGTTCTCTGTAAATGTCATATTTTTCTTCTCATAAGATATGAAAAGATGAAAAAAGCCTTTGTATTGCTATTTACTAGTAATTACTGAAAATATATGTGGCATTTAGAATTGTAGTTAACTTTGATAGTTGTCCTGACTTAAAGTTGTCCTTTAAGTCAGCTGAGGCGGCTGATAACGACTGCCTCAGCTGATAGTCAGTTGTGTGTACAGCACCCGGCAACCCCCAAACCACGAGCATTCCGCCAAGTGGATCTACTCACTTCATTTAGGCCGATCCCATTGTTTGCACCGCTCCCTCGCCTGTAGTGTGATGTCACGACATGTCGCCCGTCATCCTGCACAGCAACACGGTGCATCAACAGCTACACAACTGACACCCCTGCAGCCCAGCATGCAGGTCCTCATCCCTGACGGATGACATGAGTTGTGTGTATGCGGCCTTAGTGATTCAATGTGTAGTATAAAGCTAAGTACACACGGAACATCCAGCCTGATTATCGTCTGACTTTAGTCTGTTGGATGACAAACAGGCATGAGTACTCGTGCAAACAACTTGATGAGCAACTGATATCAGGCAATCTGATCAATTCAACTGTTGGATCTATGTTGGTCTGATATCATGCAGTTGGTGCGCGTGTGCTCTTTGCTCTTGTGCTCTTTTGCGTGCGCAGTCCTCTTGCGTGCGCAGTATGTAAATTGAGTCGGTTGTTTAGCAGTCTAGGCATGTGTATGTACAGGTCATGTGGTTCGTCAGGTTGTGTGGTTGGTCATGTGGTTAAAGCAGAGCTCCTAACTGTCCCTCTTTTGGAACCCAGTCCTTCTTTCCCTCTTTCTTCTTCATTTGTCCCTCTTTCAGGACTCATGTATAGTTCTATGTAAATATATTTGTTCTACTGAAAAATATGTTTAATTGACTCTAAAACTTTATTGCTATCCTTTAAATTGATATATTTCTTATTTTCAAATATTAATATGAAGGGAAACTCCTAATGATAGAAAGGACTAGTGTGGTTTGACTTATAAAAGAACATGTTTTTTATATGAAACTTTATAGTACGCGTGAGTAGGAGTGTGTCAGGGATGTGGATGGGGTGTGGCTTAAGTGTCCCTCTTTCTTATCTCAAAAAGTTGGGAGATATGGTATAAAGGTCCATCACACACCTGGGATGAGCAGTGGGTGCTGGGGGCAGGGCTCTGACTGCCCAATGACTGCTTTGCATATGTGCCCTTCTTCCGCAGCAATGGCCCTGGTTGGTAGTATAGTTGCATGTGTGCGACTCTGGGAACACTAGGTTGTAACTTGCTATGTACAAATATGGGCAATTAATATCTTAATGTGCACACAGATTTTGTTTCCTTTTTACATATTGTATGAGGAAGTGCTTCTGGGGATTTTTTTTTTTGCAGTTACAGTTTAAGATATGATTATAACATTGTATAAAATAACCATAACACTATCTACTCGTGCTTTTGTTACTTCATGAGAATTGCAAACATGACATTTGGATTCAATAGCCTGTAGGTTATCGAAATCAGGAACCCTCTGTTGCCTTTGTTTGGGGCCATTGTCCTGCTCGAGCATTAGGCAGCAACACATTTCTATTAACAAGAAAAGTGACAGTCTCCGATCAAGTTAAGGTGGCCATACACTGGTCGACAGGGGTGCCTCTAGCCATTTTGTCACTCCAGGTGAGAAAACCTGTGGCGCCTGTTAGAACCTGTCCTTAATCACCTTGCTTCGACACCATCAACTTGTTATAGTTGCGTCTCACAGACTGTGAGATAACTTGACTCTCAACACAGCAAGCAGGAGATAGACTTTTCTCAGGCTTCTTCAATGTTTACGGAGTTTATTCAGGAAACTGAAATACAGATAGATACAGTTCATCATATCCTAGCCACGCCAATCTTCATGTTGCGTTACAAGCTTCTTGATTAGACTTCCTGCTGAAGTCAATCAGGTACCTTCTTCCTAACTACTTTACACTAGACTACCTATGTACAGCATACATTATATCAGATTACATATAGAATGGAAATACTTAGAGGTTCCAGTCAGCCTTTAGATCTAGTGGGAAAGTTAGAAGCAGAGTGAGCTCTGAGCGCCCACCTCGGTTTTAATACCGACTAGGAAAGAGTTAAATGTGACATTATATTCGCCATCCCGTAGACCAGACTATTGGTTGGGCCACCTCGTGGTGTCATAATACACACCTACTCGATTAATATTCAATGTCACCTTTCCTTTACTTACAGGCATTTGGTATTTAGTAAATATGGCTGATGTTTATTGTTCTCGTGGCTGTACATGCCCAGATCAGGGAGACCTGTGGCCTTGTCCATAGAACAGCTTCCTGGTATGTTCCAGTTCTGCTGACAGAACTGCAGATTTTCTCTCTAAGAGAAAATCCCCTTAAAGGGCAGGTCTGCTACTCAAGCCTTTTTGACTAACTCAGTCCAAATAACTGAGGCCTACTTAAATTATAACAGCGCCGACCCCCCCCCCCCCCCCCGAAAATAATCGTAATGCGGCAGCGTTTCACCAGAAAATAATCGGAATGCAGCAGCGTTTCACCAGAATATACATGTATTGTGGAAGCGTTTCACCAGAAAATACATGTATTGCAGAAACGTTTCACAAGAAAATATTCGTATTGCCCCAGCGTTTCACCAGAAAAATACCCATAAAGGCTGCAGCGTGTCACCAGAAAATACACAATGTGGGCAGCATTTCACCAGAAAATACACATAGGCCGGTCTCCACTTTCATGAGGCACAAAGGGGGACAGAAGGAGGCTCAGGGGGACTGAATAAGGCACACAGGGTAACATAGGGAGGCACAGGGGGACAGAAGAAGGCCCAATGGTTAGAAGAAGTCACAAAGGAGGACAGAAGGAGGCACAAGAGAACAGAAGGAGGCACACAGGGGGACACAAGGAGGCACAATTTGCAACAAAAGGAGGCACAATGGGGGCAGAATGAGACACAAAGGAGGACAGAAGGAGGCACAGGGGACTGAAGGAGGCACACAGGGACAGAAGGAGGCACAAAGTGGGGCAGAAGGAGGCACAATGGGGGACAGATTGAGGCACAAAAGGAGACAAAAGGAGGCACAGGAGGAAATAAGGAGGCACATAGGGGGTAGAAGGAGGAACGATGGGGGACAGAAAAAAGCACAGTGGGACAGAATGAGGCACAAAAGGGTGACAGAAAAAGGCAGAGGGGGATGTAAGAAGACACAGGGATTCTTTTTGGATAACTAGAGGGATAGTATTCCTTGAAAATATTACGACTAATGGCCAGATAGTATCCTTCACCTTCTTAATCTCCACCTATCATATCCCTACTAATCAAGAATTTAGATACTGGCAGTTAAAGCATGCCTTCTGTAAGCAATTCCCTAAAACACCCATTACACTGTATGGCTCTCCTATTATAGAAATGCTTAAAAATGGTCCAACCAGGCATATGATAGGAGAGCTATACAAAACACTTCTAGAATTTGGTGCTGAGGAGCTCACCACCGAATCACGCAACAGATGGGTTACATGTGGTCTGGATATCACAGATGAGGTCTGGGATGATGCCCTGTTTGCCCCCAAAAAAGTATCCCCATGTATCCGAGAACGTATCACACAGATATATATCCTTCATCAGGCTTATTTAACCCCTAAGCAGCTCTGCAAATATAACCCACAATTCTCAAATAACTGCCCCAAATGCCAAGAACCATCTCCCTCATTCTACCACCTCATCTGGAGTTGTCCAGCTGTGGCATCCTTCTGGGCCCAAATTGTTAAATTCTTGCATGATAAGATGGGCTGTCCCATAAGTTATGATCCCCTACTGTGTCTTCTTGGAGTTATCCAAGATGAAGCATTGAAAAGTGCACTTAAATCATTTCTGGCAGAAGTGCTATTTATAGGAAGACAAGAGGTGTCGTGCAGATGGCTTGCGCCCACGCCACCCTCTTACGACAATTGGATCAAACGCATCAGCACTGCATTACCCTACAAAAAGCTGGTACACATTCACAGGGGATCACAAAAGAAATTCCACTTGATATGGGACAGGTGGATGAACCGGTGATTTAAGATGGTGGGGAATATTGTATTTTGAAACCCCCTGAATCATATTATTTCGGTTAGGTTACAAGATGGGTCCACGTTTCACCTCTGTAGAAGCTAGGATAACCTATATACTGATTTCGCTATATATGTCTATTTGACTTTTGTATGCAGATCCCTTCTGCCTATCCATGTGAATCCCTATGTACTACAACTGCTAAAATTACACCATGACTGTAATACTGTATTCTATTTGTGCCTTGTATATGACATGCAATGTTTTCAATAAACCTTTATTTTGGTTTAAAAAAAAAAAAAAAAAAAGAAGACACATGGAGATAGAAGGAGGCAGAGGGGACAGACAAAGCCACAGAAGGACAGAAGAAGGCCCAAAGGGGCACAGAAGGAGGCACACGGGGACAGAGCAAGGCACAGGGGGCAGAGGTAGCACATGGGGACTAAAGAGGCACATGGATACAGAATGAGGCACAAAGGGACAAAGGGAGACAGAAGGAGGCACATGAGGACAGAAGGAGGCAGAGTGGGACTGAAGGAGGAACAGGGGGGCAGAGGTAGCACAGGGGGACAAAGAAAGGTACAAGAAGACATAAGGAGGGACGGGAGCGGGCAGAAGGAGGCAGAGGTGGCACAGGGGGACTGAAGGAGGCACATGAAGACAGAAGGAGGCACAAAGGGAGACAGGAGGCATAAAGGGAGACAGAAGGAAAAACAGGGGGTCAGACATGGCACAAGGGACTGAAGGAGGCACAAGGAGACAGAAGGAGACACAAAAGGGACAGAAGGAGGCACAAAGGGGGGAAAAAGGATGTACAAGGCACAGAAGGACACAGTGGCAGCTCCCTGCAACTTACACTAAGCAGATGCAGCATAAGCAAGTAATAGAACACCCGTGGAGTGGGGCTTAGTCAGGGGGCGTGACTTTAGTCAGGGGGCGTGGCTTAATCCAGAAATATGGCGTCCCCAGGACCAATGGCACTCTAGGCAATGGCCTGTACTGCCTATGCCTAGAGGCTCCCCTGCCATCAGATCGACTAACAGATAGATCCCTCTCGGATCGAATCTGATCAGAGAGGGATCGTATGGCTGCCTTTACTGCAAACAGATTGTGAATCGATTTCAGCATGAAACCGATCACAATCTGTGGAGCTGTTGCCGCCACCCGCATACATTACCTGATCCGGCCGGCGCGAGTCCCCCGGTCTCCGCTGTCTTCTTCTCCGCGCTCGGCTCCAGCTTCACTGAACTTCCTGTCCGGGAAAGTTTAAACAGTAGAGGGCGCTCTACTGTTTAAACTTCCTGCCGGGACAGGAAGAAGTGAAGCCTGCCGGACTCGGAGCCCAGTGGAGAAGGATCAGCAGTGACAGCGGGGACACACGCCGGCGGAGCAGGTAATGTATTGCCACTGTATTGCGTCGGTCGTCGGGCATTCGAGAGCCGCTATCGACACACTCCCGACCCGCCGTCGATCAAGCGAAATCTTCCGCACGGACAGGAATGACGGGAATCGACGGGAACGATCGATTTCGGTCGGAAATCGATCGTTCGGTCAACGTTTGTGCAACAATTTCACAACAGATTCGATCACAGTGATCGAATCTGCTGTATATCGGCGGGAAAATCGTTAGGTGTATGGGTCTCTTTAGAGTCATATATACATGTTGCCGCAGAAATAGGGGTCCCAAAGGACCTGTTCATGTATGGACATTAAAGGAAATATGAAGTGAAAATAAACTTATGAGATAATGGCCCAGATGCAATTATTTTTTTTCTCCTGAGTTTTCTCCCAGGAGATAATTTTCAGATTTTATTTGAAATATCTTTTCACCATTTTTCAACTGAAAAAGTACCCGAAAGTTTGTACCCCCCCCCCCCCCCCAAAAAAAAGTGCCAAAAAGTTTGTGAAAAAGTATTATCAAAATTACTCTGAGTATTTTCTTGCTTGCTGGTGATTTAAAAGGCATTTTATAGACAAGTTTGAAAATATCACCTAGGAGAAAACTCAGGAGAAAAACTGAATTGCATACGGGCCAATTAATTGTATGTGTATTGCAGCTAACAAATAGAACATTAGTGGTAAAGAAGAGTCTCATATTGTTTCCGGTACAGGAAGAGTTAAGAAACATCAGCTTCTCTGAGCTCCCCGATCCAACTTGGGTCAGATACAGTCCTGTTTTCTGAAGCACTTATACATCAAAGAAACAGTCAGAGACAGATTTAGATAAGGTTTTTTTCTGCAGGGAAGTTCAAAGGGTCATTAGCTCTGCTCTGTTTCATAGTTTAAAATACAGAGTGTGGTTTGTAATTGCAAATATGAAAGAATGATGCAATGTTATAAAAAAAAAGCTTTATAACTGAAAATAAAAATATGAGACTCTTCTTTGCTACTCATATTATATTAATTATCCATACTACGCATACAATCCATATCATCATAATTTTTTTCACTTTAGTGTCACTTTAACAAAATTTCACTGTTGAGTACATCTTTGAAACATTTCAAAACAGTAGGTGGGTTTGGAGGCGTAAATGGCAGCATTTAAAAAATGCCTCAAAATAGCTTGAAGCAAACTCCTATGTGTGAACTGTGAGCAAGCTTTAAGTAAATCAGAGACCACATTATAGAAACAGGGGCGTAGCTATAGAAACTGGGCCCCATAGCAAAAAAATGTTATGCCCCCCCCCCCCCCCACGACCTTCCAACCCCACAGACCTCGGACCTCCCACCCAAACATTCCTCCAGGACCCTTCACCCCAACATTCCCACACCCCTCTAAGTACAGTATAAGTAGCCAGGTCTATAGGTGTCCCCAGTTAAGGTAGTAGTTTTATTTTCTGTTTTAAAAATCTAAAAAAGTAGGTTTAATGCTATTGTCTCATATTATGATGATTCAGCTGAGCTTTCCCATAGTCTCGCAGTTAGCAATCATGTGATTCCCAACAAGACAAATTCAGCAATCATGAGGCCCCCAACATGACAAATTCAGCAATCATGAGGCCCCTATCAAGACAAAATCAGCAATCGTGAGGCACCCAACAAGACAAATTCAGCAATCATGAGGCCCCCAGAAAATCATTAGGGCCCCCAACAAGACAAATTCAGCAATAATGAGGCACATCAATAGACAGCATTTCACATAAATAGGCAGAATGCCCCCTTAATATGGTAGACACCTCTCACCTGGCTTCTGAATTCTCCTGTACTGGCTGCTGTGCCTGTCTGGCCTGGCAATACTGTTTGGCTGGATTGGGGATGATGTGTGGGCTGAAAGGCCTGGCAGTGATGCTGTGCCCTGGCTCGCGGTGATGCTATGGCCGGGTTGGCTGGCGGTGATGCTGTGGCCGGGCTGGCTGGCAGTGATGCTGGGCTGTGCTTGGCTGGTTGAAGTAAATGCTGGCCTGACTGGTGGTGATGCTGTGGCCTTTTTGACAGTGATTCTGGGCTGGTTGGCTGGTGGTGATGCTGGGCTGGCTGGCCTGGATAGTTTAGGTAGTGACAGGTGCCCCCTAGTTAAGGTAGCGCCAGGAGTCCCCCAGTTTAAGTAGTGACAGGAGCCCCCCAGTTTAGGTAGTGACAGGAGCCCACCAGTTCAGGCAGTGATAGGAGCCCCCCAGTTCAGGCAGTGACAGGAGCCCCCCCCCCAGTGTAAGTAGTTTCAGGTGCCCCCCAGTTCAGGTAGTGACAGGGACTACCCAGTTCAGGTAGTGGCAGGGACTCCCCAGTGTAAGTAGTGACAGGAGCCCCAAGTTTAGGTGGTGAGTGACAGGGACCCCCAGGTTAGGTAGTGTGTGACAGGGACCCCCAGGTTAGGTAGTGAGTGAAAGGGACCCCCAGGTTAGGTAGTGAGTGACAGTCGCCCCCCAGGTTAGGTTGTGAGTGACAGGGACCCCCCAGGTTAAGTTGTGAGTGACAGGGACCCCCAGGTTAGGTAGTGAGTGACAGGGACCCCCTAGGTTAGGTAGTGAGTGACAGGCACCCCCCAGATTAGGTTGTGAGTGACAGGGACCCCCAGTGAGGTAGTGAGTGACAAGGACCCCCAGGTTAGGTAGTGAGTGACAGGGACCCCCAGGCTAGGTTGTGAGTGACAGGCAGCACCCCCCAGGTTAGGTTAGGCCGCCCCTCCACCAGGGCCCGCTCAGGTCCGTTTTTGGGGGCTGGAGGGGTCGCAGCATGAGGGGAGAGCTTGGTGGCACGTCAGTGGGGAGAGGGGACGGGCCCCCCTCCCTCACCTCGGGCTCTCCCCTCTGCGCTCCCCTCCAGCATTAAATAGCGTGGTTATGCATGCGGTGGGCAGCGGCAGATACATACCTTCCGTGCGGTCAATCGTGGAACTTCCTCTATCTAGCTTCTGACGCGACTTCCTGTATAAAACAGGAAGTCGCGTCAGAGGCTAGATAGCCCGTCCCCCCTCCCCACCGACGTGCCACCAAGCTCTCCCCTGATGCTGCAACCCTTCCAAGTCCTAGGGGGGGGGGCATCCTGCTGCGTGCCCCCCCGGGACGTAGGGCTCGGGCGGGCCCCATAGCAACCGCTATGGTTGCTATGGCGATTGCTACGCCTCTGTATAGAAACAATCAATACTTACCCGGGGCTTCCTCCCGCCCCCTAAGCACCGCTGAGTCCCAGGCCGTCCTCCTCCCGCAGTCTGCCATTCAGCCGCAATCAGCCCCGGTAACCTACTCAGTCATACACAGAAGACCCCGACTGACTCGATTGAACCAGTTACCGGGGCTGATCGCGGCTGAATAGCTAACCGCGGGAGGACAGCGAGGGACTCAGAAGTGCTTATGGGGCGGAAGGAAGCCCTGGGTAAGTGGCGATTCTTTGGTCTCTGGTACACTTTACAACATCTAGAATATTTTAATCCCTGCGTATGATACTCTGACTTTAGGGGCTGTTCCCACATGAGAATTAAAATGTCCTGTTGGGGAGGGGATGGGCACTTATCAGTAAAATGTAAAACAATAGCTGCCCAGATCAAATCCAAATGAGATTCTATTACTGCCGGCTATAGGGCCCAGGAGCAGATAGGGGCCCTGTTTGTCCATAACATGTCATTTCTGTGCATCGTTCTTACTCTGTGAGGATGAGGCACTCCTGTACTTACACTGAGCAGAGGGGTGTAAGAAGGTGGGGTGGGTTGTGTCTTCTAGCTTAGTCACCTCACCTCATCTCACTCCCACATCCAGGACTTCACACTAGTATCACCTCTCCTTTGGAACTCTTTCCCACAGCCAGTCCGTCATGCTTCGAGCCTGGAAACCTTTAAATGTTCTCTCCAAACACACCTGTTCAGACAAGCCTATAATTTGCTATAGGTAGGGTCTGGGTGCAAGTAGAAGAAGGGGGATGCAGGCAGAAGGACATAACCGCTAGGGAGCTGGTGACACACGGTGCAGCCAAATGGAAGAGCAAATAAGATTACCAGCGCGATCACCTTCCTTGACTCCTCCTGGGCTGCCCGCGTCCGACGTCAAGTCATCATCATGTCACCACCGCGTGATGACACCTGATGTCCTGTAGCGGTACTGCAGGCTGCCAGTGCGCGGCACCCATGGAGGAGTCGGCTTGCCGGGGCTCTCTTCGCCTGTGTGCTTTCCTGATCCCTGCCTCCTCCTGGATGAGCAGCTGGTCACTAGTAAGTAGGCAGATCTACTTGTGACCTGTGGCTGTGTGACTATCCCTAAAGAGTAAGGGTTCGCAAGTCCACTGGGGTGGGGGGGATGGGAATTTTTACACCCCCGCCCTGGGTGCAATTTAGCCTTGAAACTGCACTGGCTATAGGTAGCATTGGAGGCTCACTCTCTCACCCACTAACCCCCGTGTCTCCTTCCCTAGTGTCTCCAACCCACTTCCCTCTAGACTGCCAGCTCTCCAGGGCAGGGACCTCCTCCTGGTGTTTCTTATTCTGCAAATCATCATATGAACACATTACCAGTATTGGTGGTGTCTCAAACCGCACATGAACTATATTTGTATTGCTGGATGTTCTGACTGTACAGAGTTCTGAACGTCTCGTGTATCTCTGTTCCCCACTATTTGTCTTGTACTATGTACAGCGCTACAGAAGATGTTGGTGCTATATGAATAAAATAATAATGTGTGCAATGTGGGAATTGGGGGGAAGCTGCGCTGAGTGTTGCATCATTTCTCCTGAACACTTTAGTTGAATATTAAAAAGTTTCTTCACTACAGAAAGTGACAATACTGTTCACAAGATGCTGCATAGCTGTTGGCATTGCTGACAGCAAATTTTACGAGTCATGGGCTCTTATTCAATTAGTGTTTTCTCCAAGGTGTATTTTCACACCTTATCGATAAAATCCCCTTTAAGGCACCAGCAAGCAAGATAATACTGTAATCATTCTGGCAGTACCTTTTTACCTAATTTTTGGTACTTTTTGAATTGCAGAATTGCAGACGAAAAATTATCTCCTAGGAAGAAAGTGTGGGGGAAAAAAGTAAATTGAATAAGGGTCATACTGACCAATCCAGGCTTTCTGCCTTTGTGGATACTATCTCTGCCTCCATGTGCTTTATGTAGCTGTCCACTCATATCAATGTGGCATGATGTGTATGGTGATGTAGTGGTTAGCACTCTCGCCTTGCAGCGCTGGGTCCCTGGTTTGAATCCCAGCCAGAGCACTATCTGCACGGAGTTTGCGTATTCTCCCCATGTCTGCATATGTTTCCTCCAGGCACTGCAGTTTCCTTCAAAAAAACATACAGGTAAGTTAATTGGCTTCCCCATAAATTGGTCCTAGACTACAATACATACACTACACCACATATATGGCTACGATAGGGGTTAGATTGTGTGTCTCTCTGAGGGACAGCTAAGTGACAAGACAATATACTCTGTACAGTGCTAGCCAAATTGCCAGCGTTGTGAAAAAAAGCTACCATTTTTGCCCATAATGACAGTGTATGGGCCGCATGAAAAAAATGCAAAAACGTGTGTTTTTACAATGTACGTTTTTTAAAATGCACAACCTGCTGCATGTTTCTCAAAACCACATGTAAAACGCACATCATGTATTTCAATGGAGACGCAGAGGACTGTGTTTTTGCATGTGGATTTGAGGTGTATTTTATATATAAAAAAAATATGATACTGTAACTTACTCCATTCAAAAGAGAAAATATTGAAAAAGCTTCAAACTCCGAATCCTAAAGAGGCTTCCCCCCTCCTGCTCTGCAGTCCTGTTCCAGCGCTGGGATGCTTGTAAAAGAGGTTGTGGACAGTTCTCACATGTGCACTAGCCTGGAACCGCTCGGCTTTCTTCTCTCCAGATTGGGATCATCTTTTTTCTGCCGAATCCCGAGTAGGTTGGCGCTTTCTCAGCACTGGAGCGGCTTGATCCTGAGGCTTCCCCTTTTGAGGTAAGTATTAAAAACACTGCATTGCAAACCTCCCAGGTTTGCTTTAAAGGGAACCTGAAGCGAGAAGGATATGGAGGCTGCCATATGTATTTTCTTGTAAACAATACCAGTTGCATGGCAGTCCTGACAATCTATTTGGCTTTAGTAGTGTCCGAATCACACACTTGAAACAAGCATGTGGTTAATTCAGTCATACTTCAGTCAGGAAATAAATATGTAGAGCTTCATATACCGCTGACTTTAGGTGTCCTTTAAGAATACAAAAAAAATAAATTAACCCTTCGCACTCTCACATGCAAATGTTCAAACAAATGCATTCACAGATTTACTCATCCAGGCACAACTGTTATCCCTACAGCTAAATTAAAAGCCAGGGTTTTAGTTCACAGAAGAATGCATTCTTATGCTTAGTCACCTATACTGCGTAGAAGTACCCAGGTAAACATAGGCGTCCTAACTCTGGCCCTGTAACATGCATAGTGCAGACATGCAAACACATTCATCACATCAAACCTATCAATGGATTAGGAGCACACATCCTAACTTCCTCTCCTGGGAAAGACAGTGCATCTTACCAATCGCACAAGGGAGCTAACGTTATGTGTCCATGTGCACCATGCGCATACACCAGCATAAGCTGTCTGCATGCTGACAAACATACAGGGGAAGGGGGAGTGCACCGAATTGGACCCTAGCCACAGGGGTCAATGATAAGAATAAACATACATATATCCAGGCACATCGCCTCTAGTTAGGACATTAAATAAATTATTAGGGAAAGGGAGGTGCTGAAGGGGGTGTGGCTAGAAACAGCAAAAATCAATTAACCCTTCGCACTCTCACATGCAAATGTTCAAACAAATACATTCACAGATTTACTCATCCAGGCACAACTGTTATCCCTACAGCTAAATTAAAAGCCAGGGTTTTAGTTCACAGAAGAATGCATTCTTATGCTTAGTCACCTATACTGCGTAGAAGTACCCAGGTAAACATAGGTGTCCTAACTCTGGCCCTGTAACATGCATAGTGCAGACATGCAAACACATTCATTGCATCAAACCTATCAATAGATTAGGAGCACACATCCTAACTTCCTCTCCTGGGAAAGACAGTGCATCTTACCAATCGGACAAGGGAGCTAACGTTATGTGTCCATGTGCACCATGCGCATACACCAGCATAAGCTGTCTGCATGCTGACAAACATACAGGGGAAGGAGGGAGTGCACCGAATTGGACCCTAGCCACAGGGGCCAATGATAAGAATAAACATGCATATATGTTTGTCAGCATGCACACAGCTTATGCTGGTGTATGCGCATGGTGCACATGGACACATAACGTTAGCTCCCTTGTCTGATTGGTAAGATGCACTGTCTTTCCCAGGAGAGGAAGTTAGGATGTGTGCTCCTAATCTATTGATAGGTTTGATGCAATGAATGTGTTTGCATGTCTGCACTATGCATGTTACAGGGCCAGAGTTAGGACACCTATGTTTACCTGGGTACTTCTACGCAGTATAGGTGACTAAGCATAAGAATGCATTCTTCTGTGAACTAAAACCCTGGCTTTTAATTTAGCTGTAGGGATAACAGTTGTGCCTGGATGAGTAAATCTGTGAATGCATTTGTTTGAACATTTGCATGTGAGAGTGCGAAGGGTTAATTGATTTTTGCTGTTTCTAGCCACACCCCCTTCAGCACCTCCCTTTCCCTAATAATTTATTTAATGTCCTAACTAGAGGCGATGTGCCTGGATATACGTATGTTTATTCTTTAAGAATAAAACACATTGGTGTGTTTTCGACACCTACCATCCTATGACAAAGTATATACAAATTTCAAAAATGACCATTGCCGTCACGTAACCCCCAGCATTCAAAAAGGCATGAAATTACCTCAATTTGGTATAATTATTCACTTATGCTCAAATTCCATTTAATTTAAACTTTCACGAAAAACACATCAAGCTTTATTCCTTTTATCTAATTTTTTGTATAACTGTAAACCCATTTACGTAGCGTCATCATGTGTTACACCCCTTAGGTGGCATAGAGGTTGTTTCAGGCCTTTGTATACCCTGGGGAATCCCTTGCCTTATGTGATGGCAATAGTCGTTTTGGAAACCGGTATTAACTTTGTCATAGGGTTTGTTTGTTTGTTTGTTTGTTTTACATGATTTGTAGTTACTTCTCTGCTTTGGATTAACTTCCTCCAATAATGCAAACAAAAATAAATACAAACAGACAACGGTATTTGAAGTCCAGGAACATGCACATAATGCTGACAGCACTGATTAGCTCACAATACAGTTTACAGATGATTGTGTGACAGCCTTCTATTAGACCATCACCAGTCCTGTGCAGTTAATTCACCTTGAAAGACAAGAGGAGTTCCTCTCCTCAGTAGTGGATTCCCCTGCAGAGAAGGAGGGCCGCCACAGATACACTTTATTTATCTTACAACCTTACCTTAACCACTTAAGGACTGCAGTGTTAAACCTGCCTAGTGACCATGCCATTTTTCACTAAATAGGCTGCAGCAGCTTTAAGGCCTTGCAGCAGGACTGCACATGTCAGTACACAAGTGATCCACCCCCCCCCCCCCTTTTCTCCCCACCAACAGAGCTTTCTGTTGGTGGGGTCTGATCGCTCCCCCAGTGTTTATTTATTTTTTTTGTAAATATTTTTATTCTTTTATTTTAAATAAATTATTTTCCCTCCCTCCCCCAGTCAGCCAATCACAGCGATCGCTCCTGTGTCCCCCAGGGGGACAGCCGTGTCACACAGCTGTCCCCTGTACAGCGCTGCCTTAGATTGCAGCGCTGTACTTAGTTATTAGACAACGGTTTCGCCGCCTAACAGTCGGAGACTGAAGGCGGAGCGGAGCTCCGTCATGAGAGCGGAGATACGCGCACATCGGCGCGCACGCTCTTCTGCAAGCCCCATAGGAAGCCATTCACGCCAATCAATGTGGAGTGGTCCTGTTGCTGCCGCCAATTGGTGTGAAGCAGTCGGCAAGAGGTTAAAGCAGCAGGGACAGCCATACTATCCCAGGCAAAAAATACACATATATAAGTAGATAAATACTTGTTCTACTTACATAATGCATATTGTACTGTCCACATTTTCATTTCAGTGAATTGTGTATAGTTAACAAAGGCAATTTCCATCTTTACTGCCTCGGAAGTCAATCCTGAAGTAATTTCCTCCCTCACTCTTTTTTTCTTCTACAAAATGCACTCATATCTAACTTGGTTTGTAAAGCACAGCATAGATTGTGTTTCAGCAGCTTCTGCAGAGGGGTTAGGTGTATTTCCCTTCTCAGCCTCACATCACACTGAACTGCCCTCAGTGAGATGCAGGAATGTGGGAGGGGCGATAACAAGCTTCCTTCTCCTCGGCAATGTACAAGAATAGAGCCAGGCTGACTGATAAAAGATTCATTACAGCAGACACATTTATGATTATATTGGAATGCTTGCAATGCAGACTGCATGTAGACTACATAATGAATGCAGAGTAGTGGGTAAATGGAATTTGATTTTATGGCTGACAGTCCTGCTTTAACCGCCAGTTAATTACCCGTGACAATGCAAGGGGGAGAGTGGTGCATTGGCGCACAAGTGCTCGTCTTTGCAGGGGACTGGCTGGCAGACTATGGATGGAAGCAGGGCTCTCTGTAGCTCCACCCCCCTCCAGCTCCTATTGGACGGTTGCTGTCTGCAGTGTAGTCAGCTGACTGCGCAGGGACGGAGAGCAGAAAGGGAAGCTGCAGGGAGCTGGGGGATGGCAATATCTTCCACTGTTGTCACTCTGGCATGTCTGTAGGTTTAAACCTTCCTATCTCGTCTATCTGTTTTTCTGATGACCTCCTCACTGCAGCTCTTTTGCCTTGACTATTCTCCCAATTTTCATTGCCCCCACATTCCAATCCCCCCCCCCCCTCCCAAGATGGATGACCCTCTCCACCTTGGCTAGTCTCTCAATTCTTACCGCCTCCTCAATCCTCCATTATCATGGCTGACTTCTCCACCCTGACCCATTCCCTCCTCCCCGCCAGCCTGGCTAACCTCTCCTGGCTACCCCTTCATTTGTAAATGCCCCTCTCCAGCCTAACATTCTCATCTTGTCCTAGCTGATCTCTCCACCCTGACTGACCCTTTAGTTCTGACTGCCGCCTTCCATCCTCACTACGCCTCCCCCCCCAGCTGTCTTCACACAAACCGCCCCCTTGACTGACCCCTTCCATCCTCACTTCCTTCCTCCCTGACCACTCCCTCAGTTCAGTCTGCTCTTTGCATCCACCCTCCACCAAGCTGAGCTCTCCACCTCTGTTCTGACTGTCACCTTACATCTTCACAACCCCCAACCTTGAACACTCCATCAGTATATTGGGCCAACAATTCCATCTACCAGGAAAACTCAGATCATCTGAAATAGTTAGACATTGGAAGAGTGCAGGCAGAAGACAAAGATCATCATACGCTACTATATGTCAAATTCAGTCAGCTGTTCTGTTCAAACTTCACCCCCTTGGTGGACATGCCACCCCCTCCACACATCCCTTATGGGAGGTGGTAACTACAGTCATGTGTTAAGGCACAGGGACACACTGTCAACGTTTCTACATAGGTTTCTGATGATGATGATGCAGCTCCAATCCCGCAAATGATTGGAGGATCAGGAGGCAGTAAATGTACCACTCTGCACTGCTCCATTTCATTTAGATTTCAGAGAAATTTCTCTTAACCTCCCTGGTGGTAAGCCCGGCAGCGCTGTGGGGTGGATCGGATTCCCCTTTGACGTCACGATGTCGATGACGTCATCCCGCCCCGTCGCCATGGCGACGGGGGAAGCCCTCCAAGAGATCCCGTTCTTTGAACGGGATCTCTTGATCTAAGTTCGCCGAAGGCGATCGGAGGGGCTGGGGCGATGCCGCTCAGCAGCGGCTATGAAAATTTTTTTTTTTTAAAAAAGGTATTTGCTGCCCCCTGGCGGATTTTAACAAACCGCCAGGGAGGTTAAGTCTCAAACTGTTAAGGCTTCCGCAACCCTCAACCCCCTCAGCTTTGTTCTGCTTGATGCCTTATAACACTGTGTCAGTCTAAAATGCTACTTCTCTGCTTAAAGGGGAAACATTTTAAAATGTAAAATATGTGTAAACATAGACAAATAAGAAGTACGTTTTTACCAGAGTAAAATGAGCCATAAATGACTTTTCTCCTATGTTGCTGTCACTTACAGTAAGTAGTAGAAATCTGACAGAAGCGAAAGGTTTTGGACTAGTCCATCTCTTCATAGGGGACTCACAGCAAGGCTTTTATTCTCTATAAAGATATTCCCTAAAAAGGATTTAAACAATGATGCTGGCCAGCTTCTCTGGTCGCTACACAGTTTTTTGGCAGTTGGACGGAGCAACTGCCATTCACTAAGTGCTTTTGAAAATAAATAAATCCCTGAGAATCCCCCATTTAGAAATGGACTAGTCCAAAACCTGTCGCTTCTGTCGGATTTCTACTACCTTCTGTAAGTGACAGCAACATAGGGGAAAAGTAATATATGGCTCATCTTACTTTGAAAAAATGTACTACTTATTTGTATACGCTTGCACATATTTTAAATTTTACAATTTTTCGCCATAGTCCCCCTTTGTAACGATTGGTGTAACACAGAGAGGGTCTGATTATTGGTGATCTGCAGTATCACCAAGAATACAGATATATACCCGATTATTGATGATCTGCAGTATCACCGATAATCAGACATATCACTAACCTCTGGACACCGGAGAGATATGAGTGTTTTGGTGCAACAGTAAATACTTTGAGGGCAACACCTGGAGAACAGGTATCAGAGCAGTAGGCTATACTGCAAAAGAGAACAAGTTCCAAGGACTAACTCTTGGGGAACACCAAAGGGGAGGTCAGTGGGAGTGGAAGAGTTAATATAGAAAGAGAACTGGAGCAAGTAGTTAAATAGAAGGTGAAACAAAACTAGAGCAGTATATTTAATGCCAATAGAAGCTTGACAATGTCAAAAGCATAGAAAAAACCTAGAAGGAGGAGAAAAAAGTTGCCTTGTGACTTGCTTCTGAGGAGGCCATTGCCACCCTTGTAATAGTAATTGTGATAGGGTGTGGCCATGATAGTTTGAGACTGAGGAGACAAAGTGTACCAGAGGCAAATAAAAAAAAAAAGTAGGCACTTACCTATAAGAAGGAATCTTCTACTGTGCAGGTGTGGCTGGCCACACTCATGTATGAAGAGAAGCGTGGGCACTATCTTAACCTCCTGAATGTTACACCGCGCAGGAGGTTTTGCTAGCCTGTGTCCCCATGCTTAATTTATTAGATCCAATGGCTTCCACAGCTTTAGCTAGCAATAGGCTAGCTAGTATAGGTAGCCAGCACGCCCGATCGCCCCTGATCCAGCCGCCTCTGACGAAGTGGGATGACCCGTGAAATGGCTGTTAGGCCGCCCCTTTACTTTCCTTTGCTGTGTACTGTACTGTACCGGATGGATTAAAATTTTAGAGCATTCACACTGGTGCCCAGTGCTTTTTCTTCTACAAATTGCCTGTGATATAATGTCACTGGGTATTTCTTCTACACACATCACTGGCCATTACTATATTCCACCAAAGGGGGCTCCGGACTTACACCAGTAATGTGGGTATGGCACTAGATCAAAGTGCTGGGAAAAGGTTGCATACCACCATTGATACATGGACTAGCAAGCATAGCCAAGGTGAGGTCACCATATTTCATTCAAAGCTCATGGCGCTACACAGCTGAGTGATGAGCAAGGTTTATTAAGAATTCTCCTATTGATCTCATCTTGCTACCACAGTTGAAGATGAAAACAGGCCACAAAGACCCGGGCCTTGGTCAGCTGCAGCTAAAGGGACAGCTGCACATGGAAGAGGGGCTGATGTATATGGAAGAGGGCTAGCTGCATATGGAGCAGGAGGCTGCAAACATAAAAGGGAGACTGCAAATGGGAAACTACACCTGGAAGGGGGGGTGCTGCTCCTCAAGAGAGCTGTACATGCAAGAGAGGCGCTGCTGTACATAGATAATACACATGGAATGGAGAATACCTGCTGCACATGAAAGGGGAAAGTTGGTCTAGGGGTGCTAAAAGTATATTTCCAGCCTTGCTTCTGCTAGCTCCTCCACAACTCCAGCATAGTCACAAGTCACACAACCCCTCACCTAATTTCCAGCAAGGCCCAAGCACTGCCAGGATGCTCTTCAGCTGGTGTACCTAGCACAAATACATAACAACCACCGAGATTGAGATTGTGAAAGCGATATGTGAATAAGAAAACAGTGTTGTGACAACGGCAGCAATCAGGTTTACCCATGAAAGATTTTATTATTTAGATGAACAATACAGATGCCAACACCATTGATTTTAATCATGACGACTGTTTAAAAAACAAACATTTATAGCTAACAATATTTGTCAAATTGTTTGCAAAGATAACACAGGAAACACCTTTCCACAGAAATGCTAACAGGAAAGTTCCATTTCCTCAAAGATATCATAGCGTGTAACGTTGTTTACACTAACAAGCCTTTTTTAACCACTTCCCGAACCACGCTAGTTGAAATCTATGCTCGAGTTGTGACCGCTCATCCCTACCAGAGTGTAGATTTTAACTATTATCTGTATCTCTCGCTGATCCGGCGATGTTGCAGCACGCTAGCTCTGCTGTCACAGTGACAGCAGAGCTCAGTATCCTGCTGAGGGGACAATTTCATTGGCTTTTGACCCCATGATTATGGTGAGCCAATCACAGTAATCACCAGCTAAAACAGGGAAAGAATGTCTCTGGTCCTTAAGGGTCTGGAACCATCCAGTCCCAAAGAGGATAAAGTTCTGCCGTCCTAACTGAAAAACAGCCCAATTGACTACAATGCATTCTCTGGAAATCCTGTAAACTCGCAAAAAAGTTAAGGGGCCTATACACCTAACGATTTTCCCGACGATATACAGCAGATTTGATCACTGTGATCGAATCTGCTGTAAAATCATTGTGCAAACGCAAACGATTGATTTCCGCCCGAAATCAATCGTTCCCGTCGAGCCGTCCGCGCGGAAGATTTTTCTCGATCGCCGGCGGGTCAGCAGTGCGCCGATAGCGGCGTTCGAATGTACGACGACCGACGCAATACAGCAGCAATACATTACCTGATCCGGCCGGCGCGTATCCCACTGTCACCGCTGCTCCATCTCCGTGCTGGGCTCCGAGTCCAGCAGGCTTCACTTCTTCCTGTCCTGGCAGGAAGTTTAAACAGCAGAGCGCCCTCTACTGTTTAAACTTCCCCGGACAGAAAAAAGTGAAGCCAGCCGGGACCTGGAGCCCAGCGGAGAAGAAGACAGCGGTGACAGCGGGGACACACGCCGGCGGAGCAAGTAATGTATGCGGGGGGGAGGGTGGGTCAGCGGCAGCACCACCACAGATTGTGAACGGTTTCATGCTGAAATCGATTCACAATCTGTTTGCAGTAAAGGCAGCCATACAATCCCTCTCTGATCAGAGAGGGATCTATCTGTTGGTCGAACCTGATGGCAAATCGACTAGTGTATGGCCATCTTTAGAAATTCTGTGGCAATTCAAGGGCAGTGTAGTTTACTGATTTCACATAACCCTATCCAGCACATTGAGAGGGGTTGGGATGGGCCAAGTATTTATACAGTGTTTCTTTGTCCTTGAATACAGTTTCTATTCCTGATGTGTTCTCATCAGATAAATATGTATTCATGTGTTATTATTCTTGGCAGGCCACTTTGGCAAGAAAAGTCCCTATTGTTCTCCTTCCTTTTTGGCCAATAGAATGATTTGAATACATAAATATGGCATTTAACTTTCAACATCACTCACCATACATAATAGAGTGAAGAAAAATACAAATGAGGGCATCACTTTATGTTAAAAAGCACCTAATGCTTGGGTACACTAGAATCGATCATTTCTGACAGGTCCAATCAGTTTTCCGATCAGAAACCGGATCAGACCTGTCATAAATTATTGATTCAAGCCATTGATATAATGGGGAATTGCATGGTGTGCACGGATCATAAGTTAAAAAGATAAATAATGACCTCTCCTGACGTCTTCGGGTCACAGGTGACGCTACCCTCCAATCAGCCGTCCAGTCACAGCCATGCTTCTGAAGATTGTTGGAGCTCCTCTGAAACCTCCTCCTGTGTTGCAGAGCCCGCCTCCAGCTCGGCAGCCACCAATCAGGCAGCATCTGCCAAGCTGGGCGTGGGCTGCGTCAAGGTTAATGAGAGTGGCCAGAGCCTTAACATTGATTTTGAAGAAAAAAAATCCATTCTCTGAAGGGGGTGGAGGAGGGATGACCAGAACATGTAAGTATTTAACCCCACGACCCCCCCCCATCCATCAGGATCTGTCATTTTTACCTTAGGTACTGTGTAAAGTCTTTCTGCGGGACCAGGTTTCCCCTGTGCTCCCCAATGAAGAGATCATTGCAAGGAAACGAATTGCAGCTGGCTTTTTCCAAAGAGCCCTCGCATAATGTTACATGACAGCTGCCAAGAGGAATGGCAATTGTGGGTTTACTGATCAATGGAGTATTAAACTTTGCTATCAAAATTTCCGCTGTTGTGAAATATTCCTTTTTTCCTCTCAAAGGAATATTGCAAAAATGAAGCACCTCATTCCTTCAAAGGATGTTTCAACCCTAGTTCATGCCTTCATCGCATCACAGCTGGACTATTGCAATGCCCTCAGTGCAGGCCTTCCTAATAAAGACCTACACCGTCTGCAGCTAGTACAGAATGCGGCTGCAAGACTGTCAACCAGCGAATTCCGCCATTACCATATAACACCAATCCTTTGCTCACTACGCTGGCTACCCATAAAATAGAGAATTCTGTTCATTTTCAAAATTGGCATGCTTGGGAATAGGGGACAAAAGCCTGGAATTAGGCTTAAAAATAACAATATAAATATCCCTGATGGGGTGTGAAAAAGGGTGGAGGCAGCAGTGTTTATGAAGGTGGAATAGTTGATGTATACTCATATCTGGTTTTCCTACTTGTGTGTAGAGATGGCCCGAATGGTTCGCCGGCGAACAGTTCCTGGCGAACTTTTGTGGTTCGCGATCGCGGAAAACAGCAAACTTTTCCGGAAGTTCGATTCGCCCCCATAGTGCATCATCAGGGTCAACTTTGACCCTCTACATCACAGTCAGCGGACATATTGTAGCCAATCAGGCTACATTCCCTCCTGGAGCCCCACCCCCTTTATAAAAGGCAGGCAGCGTCAGGCTTTTCACTCACTTGTGTGCATGCAGTAATTAGTGAAGGGATAGCTGCTGCAGACTCTCATAGGGAAAGCTTAGTTAGGCTCTTGTAGGCTTGTTAGCTTGCTCCTTGCTGATTCTTATTGCTAAAAAAAGCACCCCACAACAGCTCTTTTGAGAGCTAATCTTGTTCTTGTGATCTATTTTTTTTCTGTGTGTCCCACTGACACTTGTGTTGCATAGACAGCCTTGCTAATTCCTACTGTGTGTGCCACTGCCAGGCCCAGCACATTCAGTGATTACTACGTGGGTGTGTGTGACAGGTGCACCTTGTAATACCCACTGCATATACCTACCTGTTGTTCACTGTGCACCCACCCACCTATATGAGCGCATGCAGTGTCACTGTGCCTGTCCGGTACCTGTCTATGTGTGACAGGTGCACATTGTAATACCCACTGCATATACCTACCTGTTGTTCACTGTGCACCCACCCACCTACGTGAGCGCACACAGTGTCACTGTGCCTGCCCGGTACCTGTCTGTGTGTGATAGGTGCACATTGTAATACCCATCACTGCATATACCTACTACTACCTGTTGTTCACTTCACTGCACCCACCTACCTACGTGAGTGCACGTAGTGTGATATACCACTCCATGCATATCTGTTAACTGCACCTGTGTAACTGCACATTGTATTACTCAAGTCAGTGCATAAATTTCACTTCATCCCCCCCGATATGGACAAAGCGGACAAAACAGGTAGAGGCAGAAGTAGACCCAAAGGAAGGCCACCCGGCAGATCTGTGCGAGGTAGTGGTGATGTGATTTTGTGTGGCCCTGGACCAAAGTACAGTGCTCAGAAGAAGGCACGTCCCATAAACTCCCAAGATTTTCAGGACGTGGTTGACTATTTAACACAGAACACCTCATCTTCCGCAGCCACCAGCGCTACTCCAAGTACCACATCCACTACATTTGTCAGTTCGCAGGAGTTATTTGGTGGGGAAATCAGCGATGCACAGTCATTATTGTTACAACCAGATGAAGGCGCTAAGCAAGTTACACCACCTCATATGTCTGAGTTAGGCGACACTATGGAAGTAACGTGTGCGGAGGGGGGTGATGAAGTACCTGCTGTTGGTGCAGTTTTGGAGGTGTCTGAGGCAAGTGAAGCTGGGCAGGATGATTATGATGATGACGATGATACGGATGCCACGTGGGTTCCCAATAGAAGAGATGAACAGGGGGACAGTTCAGAGGGGGAGTCAGAGAGGAGTAGGAAGAGACGAGTTCTTGAAAGTAGCAGGGGGAGCTCGTCATCAGAAACAGCTGGTGGCAGTGTCCGGCGCCATGTATCGCCACCTATGTACAGCCAGCCAACATGCCTTTCAACGTCAGCTGCTGTTGCCACCATAGTGCCATCACCGCAGGGGGGCTCAGCGGTATGGAAATTTTTTAATGTGTCTGCCTCAGATCGGAGCAATGCCATCTGTTCTCTCTGCCTCCAAAAATTGAGCCGTGGAAAGGCCAACACCCACGTAGGGACAAGTGCCTTATGAAGGCACATGGAGAAAAGGCACAAACCGCAATGAGAAGAGCACCTGAGCAGCACACAAAAGAAAAGCCACCCTCCTTCTACTCTTCCTCCTTCAGGTGCATCATCTTCAGCCACTTTCTCCCTTGCACCTTCAAAGCCACCATCCTCCACTCTGCCTTTGACCTTGAGCGGTTTCTGCTCCTCTGCCCACAGCAGCCAGGTGTCTGTGAAGGAAATCTTTGAGCGGAAGAAGCCAATTTCTGCCAGTCACCCCCTTGCCCGGCAACTGACAGCTGGCTTGGTGGAACTGTTAGCTTGCCAGCTGTTACCATACTAGCTGGTGGACTCTGACGCCTTCCGTAAATTTGTGGCCATTGGGACACCGCTGTGGAAGGTGCCAGCCCGCACTTATTTCTCTAAAAAGGCGATACCCAAACTGTACCATGAAGTTGAGAGGCAAGTGGTGTCATCTCTGGCACACAGCGTTGGTCTGCCAAGCATGGTCAGGGCAGGTACATTACTTACACAGCCCATTGGGTCAACCTGGTGACCGATGGCAAACAATGAGTACGTGGCTGGGCAGCAGACCAACTTGTGACACCTCCACAGCTTGCAGGCAGGCCTCCTACCACCTCCTCTCCTGCTACATCCTCTTCACTGTCGTCATCCTCCTCCTTCTTGGCAGGTCAACTCTACTGGCGCTGCGATCTCCTCTCCAGCTACACAGTCCCAGCTCCCCAGGGCCTATGCTGCATGCCAGGTACGACGGTGTCACGCTATCTTAGACATGTCTTGCCTCAAAGCGGAGAGTCACACTGGACCAGCTCTCCTGGCTGCTCTTAACAAACAGGTGGATCAGTGGCTGACCCCGCACCAGCTGGAGATCGGCAACGTGGTGTGTGACAACGGCAGTAATCTCATTTCCGCTTTGAATTTGGGAAAGCTGACACATGTACCCTGCATGGCACATGTGCTTAATCTAGTCATTCAAAGATTTGTGTCAGTTACAGGACGTCCTGAAGCAAGCCAGGAAGTTGTGTGTGCATTTCAGGCGGTCTTACACGGCCATGGCACACTTTGCCGAGATTCAGCGGAGAAACAAGTTGCCGGTGAGACACCTCATTTGCGATAGCCTGACTGGAATTCGACCCTCCTTATGTTCTCTCACCTGCTAGAACAGGAGAAAGCCGCCACTTAGTACCTCTACAATTTCAGTAGGACACAATCTGGGGAGATGGGGATGTTCTGGCCCAACAACTGGACACTGATGCAAAATGCATGCAGGCTCATGCGGCCGCTTTGCCGCCGGCTATATGAGGGGGGCGGGGGGAGACACCCAAGATAAAAAGGTCGTTGCTTCATTGTGGACAGACCAAATTTGATCAGCTGGACAGTCACTGTTCTGTCATTCAGCTACCTCAGCCCGGTGATCATATGGGCTTGGAAACCGCCACGGCCTGCACTCTGGCCATGGTGCGCACCAGTCCAGCATAGCTGTCACTACACAAACAGCTGTTTGCGGTGCGTTACACAGTGAGTTTGGTGTGTCAGTGTGAAGCAGTACTCTAATTACACTCCCTCATTGATGTATACACATGCAAGATGTTTTAAAGCACTTTAAGCCTGCAATTTAGCATTCAATGTGATTCCGGCCCTTAAAACGCTGTTTTGCGTCAAATCCAGATTTTTCCCCGGGACTTTTGGCGTCTATCCCACTCCGCCATGCCCCCCTCCAGGTGTTAGACCCCTTGAAACATCTTTTCCATCACTTTTGTGGCCAGCATAAATGTTTCTAGTTTTCAAAGTTCGCTTCCCCATTGAAGTCTATTGCGGTTCGCGAAAGTTCGCGCTAACCGAACTTTTGCGGAAGTTGACGAACCCGGTTCATGAACCGAAAATCGGAGGTTCAGGCCATCTCTACTTGTGTGTCTCATTGGTCCCCCCCCCCCCCCCCCCCTTCCCGGGAGGTTGTTCATTTGATGTTTGGTCTTTGAAGTAGTGGTGCATTGATGTTTTCCTTTGTACTTCCTGTAATGTTCTCATGCTCTTTCATCTCTAAAATACAAGTAAAGTTTAAATGTTGTGAACACAGCGTGAGGTTTTATCTTATATTCTTACATAGTTACATAGTTACATAGTTATTTTGGTTGAAAAAAGACATACGTCCATCGAGTTCAACCAGTATAAAGTACAACACCAGCCTGCTCCCTCACATATCCCTGTTGATCCAGAGGAAGGCGAAAAAACCCTTACAAGGCATGGTCCAATTAGCCCCTAAAGGGAAAAATTCCTTCCCGACTCCAGATGGCAATCAGATAAAATCCCTGGATCAACATCATTAGGCATTACCTAGCAATTGTAGCCATGGATGTCTTTTAACGCAAGGAAAGCATCTAAGCCCCCTTTAAATGCAGGTATAGAGTTTGCCATAATGACTTCCTGTGGCAATGCATTCCACATCTTAATCACTCTAACTGTAAAGAACCCTTTCCTAAATAAATGGCTAAAACGTTTTTCCTCCATGCGCAGATCATGTCCTCTAGTCCTTTGAGAAGGCCTAGGGACAAAAAGCTCATCCGCCAAGGTATTATATTGCCCTCTGATGTATTTATACATGTTAATTAGATCCCCTCTAAGGCGTCTTTTCTCTAGACTAAATAAACCCAGTTTATCTAACCTTTCTCGATAAGTGAGACCTTCCATCCCACGCATCAATTTTGTTGCTCGTCTCTGCACCTGCTCTAAAACTGCAATATCTTTTTTGTAATGTGGTGCCCAGAACTGAATTCCATATTCCAGATGTGGCCTTACTAGAGAGTTAAACAGGGGCAATATTATGCTAGCATCTCGAGTTTTTATTTCCCTTTTAATGCATCCCAAAATTTTGTTAGCTTTAGCTGCAGCTGCTTGGCATTGAGTACGATTATTTAACTTGTTGTCAATGAGTACTCCTAAGTCCTTCTCCAAGTTTGATGTCCCCAACTGTATCCCATTTATTTTGTATGGTGCTAGACCATTAGTACGTCCAAAATGCATGACCTTACATTTGTCAACATTGAATTTCATCTGCCATGTATGTGCCCATATAGCCATCCTATCCAGATCCTGTTGCAATATGACACTATCTTCCTGAGAGTTGATGATTCTGCACAATTTTGTATCATCTGCAAAAATAGCAACATTGCTCACTACTGCATCTACTAGGTCATTAATAAATAAATTGAAGAGCACTGGACCCAGAACAGACCCCTGTGGGACCCCACTGCTAACAGTCTCCCATTTTGAGTACGATCCATTGACCACAACTCTTTGTTTTCTGTCCATTAGCCAGTTCCCTATCCATGAACACAGACTCTTCCCTAGTCCTTGCATCCTCAACTTTTGCACCAGACTTTTGTGGGGAACAGTGTCGAAGGCCTTTGCAAAGTCCAAGTATATCACATCTACAGCATTCCCAATATCCATATTAGCATTCACTACCTCATAAAAGCTGAGCATGTTAGTCAAACAGGACCTGTCTTTAGTAAACCCATGTTGATGCTGAGAAATAAGATTATTTTCTACTATGAAGTCATGTATAGTATCTCTTAGTAACCCCTCAAATAGTTTGCATACAACTGATGTTAAACTTACAGGTCTATAATTTCCTGGATCAGATTTTTTGCCCTTCTTAAATAATGGGAAAACGTGGGCTGTACGCCAATCCACTGGGACTCTGCCAGTTGCAAGAGAGTCACAAAAGATAAGATAAAGGGGTTTATCTATAACTGAACTTAATTCCCTTAGGACCCGAGGATGCATGCCATCCGGGCCAGGTGCCTTGTCTATTTTTAATTTATTTAGTCTTGCCTTCACTTCTTCCTGCGTTAAGTATTTAATATTACAGTTAGAAGATTGAGACTCTTCCGCCTCTGTAGTTTGCAACAATGCTGTTTCTTTTGTGAAGACAGAAGCAAAGAAAGCATTTAATAACTCTGCTTTACCTTGGTCATCCACCATTGAGTTCCCATCCTCATCCTTTAGGAGTCCTATACAGTCAACCTTTCTTTTTTTTAGAGTTAATGTACTTGTAAAACTTTTTTGGGTTAGATTTGATATCCTTAGCGATTTGTTTTTCAGCTTCAATCTTTGCCTGCCTAATTTCTTTTTTACAATTTTTATTGCACTCCTTATAATTGCTTAGTGCAGCCTCGGTCCCCTCCTGTTTTAAGACCTTATAGGCATTCTTTTTCCTCTTCATTTTATCTTTAACCTTTCTATTCATCCATAGAGGCCTTTTTTTTATTCCTAGACATTTTGTTTCCATATGGGATATACATACTACAGTATTGATTGAGTATAAGTTTAAAAGCTTGCCATTTCCCTTCAGTGTCTTCCCCTTGTAGTACATTATCCCAGTTCACCAAACTTAGTGCCTGCCTAATTTGAGTGAACTTTGCTTTTCTAAAATTCATAGTTTTAGTGGTCCCGCTGCCCCGTGGCCTATCAGTCACCAGATCAAACGTTATCATGTTGTGATCACTATTTCCCAAATGTTCTTGAACCTGCACATTTGATACATTATCTGGTCTATTAGAAATGATCAGATCCAGTAACGCATTCCCCCTAGTTGGTTCAGTTACCATTTGAGTCAAGTAATTGTCCTGTAGTGCTGCCAGAAATCTGCTGCTTTTACCAGAATGGGTAGCCTCAATACTCCAGTCAATGTCTGGAAAGTTGAAGTCGCCCATAATTATGACCTCATTTTTACCTGCAGCTTTTTCAATCTGCTGTAGTAATCGCAGTTCTGCAGCTTCATTAATAAGAGGTGGCCTGTAGCATACCCCAATAAGCAATTGGCAACTTTTATTTCCACCATGAATATTTACCCAAACGGACTCCACATCTTCGCAATCTTCCTCCATCTCATCGTTGAGGACAGCTGTAAAAGAATTCTTAACAAAGAGACAAACCCCTCCACCTTTTTTCCCTGCTCTATCCCTCCTAAACACATTGTATCCTTTTAAATTAGCTATCCAGTCATGGCTTTCATCCATCCATGTCTCGGTTATTCCCACAATGTCATAGCCTTTGTCATTCAGAATTAACTCTAGTTCGTCTATTTTATTTGCAAGGCTCCGAGCATTGCTCCGAGCATTTCTGTTTCGATGTTGCCTCATTTTACTTTTTGTTGCTGTCTGCAATCATTTCTATTGTATGAATCTTCTCATCTATAAGACAACCCAGTAAGGACAAAGTTCCAGACCTTGAATACATCTTCTTTGTTGTAGAAATGGATATGTCTTTTCAGGCAGGACACATTATTTCTCAGTTTTGCCAATTCCAGTTTAACAAATAAAAAACTGCTACTGTAGATAAAAAACACAAATTTTGTTTGGCTATTTGTACCGATTATCGCAAAACTTAGATTATGTTGATGTCACAACTTATGGTGAAGATATTGGAGTTTTAAAAATAACAACACAGTGTGTATTTTTCACTATGAACTGACAAAATAAAAGTATTTTTAACCTTTTAACAACCATTTCGCGCCAATGTTATAGTATAAACACCTTTATTTCCCCAAAAAATATTATCGCCATACATTGTAATAACTGAGGGCAAATAAGCAAATAAAAGGAAAATGGGAAAATAAATATAAAAAAAGTAACATTTAATAAAAAAACAATCACAAATAAAAAAATAAATAAACATGCTACCGGGACTCAGACCCCACCAACAGAAAGCTCTGTTGGTGGGCAGACAAGGTGTGTGTGTGTGGGGTCACTTGTGTGCTGAGTTGTATGGCTCTGCAGCAAGCTCGTAAAGCTGTAGTGGCCTAATTTGTGAAAAATAGCCTGGTCACTGGGGGGGCGAGGGGTGTAAAGCCTGTGGTCCTTAAGTGGTTAATGGTAAAAACAAATCTTATTGGCTCAGGGAACATATATATACCCTTTCAGCAATTAGTGCTGTAGCAAATAGTGCCAGAGGTACAGGAGCAATGCCCAATCGTGCACAGCTGTGCTTCAGCTACACAACTTATATCTACGTCCATGTGGCTTAGAGGAAGTAGATATACTGCAGTGGTGGATAAAGTGTTTAAGCACTATCTATTCAAATGAACAAACAGTGCCGGTACCCCATCGTTTGCGCCAATTCCACACTGGATTCCATTTTTTTGCCATCTCAATTATTCCTGGAACAAGAGCGCCTAAGCCTGACACTTACATGTCCCCCTGCAGGAGTAAAAAGCTACGTAAACAATGAGAAGCTCCGCCCAGGGCCGTTTCATGGGGCCCTGTGGCAAACTTCAGCGTTGGGCCCCCCCATTACCCCTCCGCTCCCCAGGACCCTGCTGCAAGTATATTAGCAGCCATATAATTACCTTACTCCCGGCGGGTGAGCGAGCAGGCAGCGGCTGCACTCAGAGACACGCTGTCTTCCTCCTTCTCTATGACTCGGCGCATCATGTGTAAACACACGCCGGGTCATAGAGTGGAAGGGAGACAGCGTGTCTCCGAGTGCAGCCGCTGCCCGTTTCGCCGTGAGTAAGGTAATTATGGCTGCTAATATTCTAGCAGCAGGGCCCCAGGGAGCAGTTCGAGCAGGGGGGGGGGGGGGGGGGGGAGAAAATATAGCAGGGTCGGCGCTGCTGGTGCCTCAGCAGAGGTCGAGGCCCCGGGGCAAATGCCCCCTTTGCCTCTATGGTAGCGCCGGCCCTGGCTCCGCCGAAGATTGATAAGTGTTTATCTGATGGCTAGCAGAAAAACTTTCAAGCTAGACAGAGCTGGACGCCCAAGGTAACCCGGCCCTAAAGCTGCACAGTACCGGTCATAAACCCTGGTACCATGATATTGTTCTTTGCTAAGCAACACAACAGTAAAGCACCTTTACAGCATGTGGAAAATATACGCTTACAGAGCATCTTAATATAGTATGTTAATTATTTTCAGGCAGGAAGTGTCAAGAGATCTCAAAAGTGGGTTATTCAGCAGATCAATACTAAAAATAAGAGCTCTAAATAGAAAAATACTCCTACACTGCATCTGAAAATGTCAAGTATTACGTCCAAAATGTTAGCAAGCGTTAACACCCACATGGTGGTATTTTGCAGACGATAAAGTTAGTGAAAAAATACAATAGTGTAAAGAGCACAGGAGACAACCGTGAAATGTATATTTTATTTTAGTAAAGACACCTAAGATTAGTCAGAGAAGGAGGAAACTCATTTACTATACAGTATAAGACTATAATTTAAAAAAAATGGTGTAACAAATACTGTTTTTATTAAAACACTACTAACAACGCATTTCATCGGTCGTTGTCCTCTTCCTCGGGTCAAATACTGGTGTCTAAAAACAAAATCATACAAGGGCTCATAGTCCGGGGCCAAATGGTTACACATGAGTATACAGTGATGGCCTTGACAAGCTGGTTTATGATGCATCATTCAATACATATAACAATTATTGTAATTTATTCCATGGAAAGATGCAAAAATGAAAAGAAACATATAAAACATATATGCAAATTATTGTTCAGGAAATTAGAGAAAACCTCTTTCCATCAACTTGATACTGATTCAGTCTTCACACAGTTGAAAAGCGATTCCAAAACATAATTAAAGTATTTGTGCAGCATGAGACCCAGATCTTCTGGCCTGCCTTCATCTACCCCCGGCTACTCATTTAGATGGTTGTAAAATATTAGGGCTTCTTCTGCAATCCTTTACTGTAAGCCAGCACTTATTCAGTAAGGAGTCCTTGGGCAAGAGTGCCTAACTCTATAGGCTGGCCTACTGTGGCTGCAGCTCTGAAGCGCTTTGAGTCAGCCAGTAGAAAAACACTACACAAATGTTAGGATTATTATTTTGGGGCTTGGTATTACTCAGGACTGTAGAAAATAGATTCTCTTGTCAGGTAAAGGTGAAACTCGAAAAATTAGAATATTGTGCAGAAGTCCATTTATTTCAGTCATTCAACTTAACCACTTGCCATATTGTAGGCAGTAAATCTACGGCCCGCAGGAAGACTGTTCCTGTTACAGGGGCGTAGATATACGCCTCCCGCCGCTGCCGCTGTGCACGCTCCCCACCATCTCCCACTATCGTTCATGTTGCTGCCGGTTAGAGTTCCCATTCATTGATCTAAGTCTCCGTGACAATGATTACCGGCATAAATGAGATGCCTGCATCATTGTATCTTAACAAAGTAACGTACTTCCTGTTCACATACTTATAGTACGTTAATGGGAAATAATGCCCAAGGAAATCTTGTGGCCAAAAACTAAAATTACACCTACATACATTTATTTTAATAAAAAGACCCACAATTACATTTAAAATTAACTCCCTCCCTCCCACACTCTCCCATAGTTCCCCAAACATTAAAGGGACTCCGAGCTCTGATTAAAAATACAATTTGAACTTACCCGGGGCTTTCTCCATCCCAGCCCTGGTCGGGACGTCCCACGCCGGCCTCCTGGCTCTTCTCCCGGCGGCTGTCCGCTTAGCGCGGACAGGCCGGGCCCCCGGGCGACACTGGCGAGTGTCGGGGCTTCTTCTTCCCCATACGTCACGAATGACGTCACACGCCGGCCGCCGCTCGTCATGACAGCGGCCGGCGTGACAGCACGGCGCATGCGCGGTTTAATCGCGCATGCGCCGTGCTGTCACGCCGGCCGCCGTCATGACGCGCGGCGGCCGGCGTGTGACGTCATTAGTGACGTATGGGGAAGAAGAAGCCCCGACACTCGCCAGTGTCGCCCGGGGGCCCGGCCTGTCCGCGCTATGCGGACAGCCATCCGGGAGAAGAGCCAGGAGGCCGGCGTGGGACGTCCCGACCAGGGCTGGGATGGAGAAAGCCCCGGGTAAGTTCAAATTTTATTTTTAATCAGAGCTCGGAGTCCCTTTAAAAAAAGGCAATTACAAAAATACATAAATAGTGACCTTAGGAACTGAACTTTGTTTTAATATGTATGCCAAGAGGGTATATTACTGTTAATTTTTAAATTATGGGCTTGTAAATAGTGATGGATGCAAAACTGAAAAATGCACCTTTATTTCCAAATAAAATACTGGGGCTATACATTGTACTAGGGAAATATTTTAAATGTTGCAATAAATGGGACAAACGGGCAGATAAAATGTATGGGTTTTATCCACTGTAGAACGTTTCATTTTAAAACTATAATGGCCGAAAACTGAGAAATAATGATTTTTTTCCCTTCCTTTCTTAATATTCCCATTAAAATGAATAATTATCATTTAGAATAAAATAATTCTTAGCAAAATGTACCACCCAAAGAAAGCCTAATTGGTGGTGAAAAAAAACAAAATATAGATCATTTTGTTGTTATAAGTAGTTATAAAGTTATTTACGAATGAATGGGAGGAGCGCTGAAAGGTGAAAATTGCTCTGGTCCTAAAGGGGAAAAACTTCTCAGTGGTCAATTAGTTAAAAGGTGAAACTAATATATGAAATAGGAAGCCTTTGCAGGTGTTTTGGATTCATTTGCTGATTAGAGTCTTTGCGCCTAGAATATTGAACATTTTCACAATATTCTAATGGTCTGAGATTTTGGGGTTCTCATAAGCTGCAAGCCATCATCATCATCAACATTATAACAAATAAGGGCTTGAAAGATCTGACTTTGCATGTAATGAATCTATTTAATTTATTAGTTTCACCTTTTAAGTTGAATTACTGAAATACATGAACTTTTGCACAATATTCTAATTTTTCGAGTTTCACCTGCATTTGCACATTCCAATAATACTATATTATAAGTAGACTATAGTCTTTGTTTAGACTCCAGATAATAGGATAACAGAGGCACCAACAGGATAAAAAAACACTAAAAGAACTTAAAAATCCATCTTGGTAATAATAGAGGAGGCAGTGGTGGACTCACCCCCTCCAAGCAGAACACACAACTGTGGATTTTCAGTCAAAACAATTTTATTGGATACTCCAAATAAAGTGCAACGCGTTTCGCGGGAAACAAACCCGCTTCATCAGGCAATAACAGATAGGAGTAAACAGCATCTGCCAGTATCATCAACACTGAGCGTCTCTTTGTTTAGACTACCCCCATTCTTGCTCTTGAGTTTATGCATTCACAAGAATTTGAAACTGCTTTAGTCAGAGATGAAATAGTGACCGTTCACACGTATTAGAATTTGCGAGCATCGTGCAAAATTGCAATTTCACGTTCATCGCAGATCTAACATTTCAAAAGCATTGTATTTGACCCACAATTCTTATTTTTTATGGTTTTTGCAATTTTTTTAAATCAATTTTTCCCATGTGCGATTTGCATAAATTGTAAGTCAACAAATTCACAGAACAAATGAATTTGCATCTGATCTTGAAGATACATTCTCATCCCCCATCCTTCTGCAGATGTTATTTTTGCTCAAGCTGTTATTATAAATTTGAATTTTGGAAATAAAAATGAAATGTTAAAAAAAAAAATTGTTATCCCCCAACACCCCTCCCCCCCGGAAAAAAAATATTGCATAATCAGACGTGCGGACAAATGTCTCATGCGAAATTCACTTATCACTACAGTGAAAAAAGTAAGCCGTTAAAGAACTGACATGTTTTGGACTAAATTACACACAATTGATCCCTACAGAAGTATGTTAAAAGGTAACTTTTATTAATATAATTAAAATGTTTCACTTATTTATTTGTTTTCTTCTAATACACATAACCAGGGTGGGGCCGTACGTGTATAAAGAAGCACTCGCACAAATTTGACAGTTTCTATGTGACCGTGCTTCCAGGCCCAACCACTGGACTAATATAGCCCTAAATTCCTACATATAGATAAAAACCCCCCACCAATCCAACATGTTTCGACCCCAAAACTGGAGTCGTCGTCAGGGAAAAGAAAGTGCTTTGTGCTAAGAGGTGCTAGTGCATTAAGAAATATAAAGCATTGTGTATATACATTCCATAAAGAAAACAAAAAATGAGAGCAAGTGCTCTCTTGCTCAGTCAGCATGTTTTGGACTAGTCCATCTCCTCAGGATTTGCTTTCTATTCAAAAGCATTTCCTGAATGAAAGTTTACCTGCCAAAATAGTAAGATACCAGCCAGCCTCCCTACTCACTTGCACACTATTTTAGCAGTTAGAGTTAGCAATTGCTGTTCATCAAAAGCTTTTGAAAACAGAAAACCTTGAGAATCCCCCATGAGATGGGCTAGTCCAAAACCTGTCGGTTCAGTCAGATTTTAACTGCTTACTTTTTTTTTGCTGTAGTGGTCCTTTAAATTTCCCTCTATGAGACTCTGTGTGGGTTCTTTGCATCCTTATAGCTCACTCCTGACAGAAACAGGCTGCATGATATGTTGGAGTTTTATAAATACAGTAACTAATAATAATACAAGGGCAGATTGTATGGAGGCTGGAATTAGGCCAATCAATACTAGCAGGGAGTGTATGTGACTGTTCATTGAGGGCCCATTCACACTTGCTGATCGCAAAACGCTAGCGATTTTGCTGGCGTTTTGCGCTGGCGTTTTTTGGCGATTAACGCCCCCCCAAAAAAAATCACCATTCACACCTGGCGATTTTTTAGCGATTGCGTTTTGCGCTTCTATAGCACTAGAATGCGATCGCCGTGAAATCACCTGAAAATGGTGCCGGCTACGCGTTTGCGTTTTGGGGCGATTTGCGTGGATTAGAGCAAATCGTCCAAATGAGAATGGGCCCATAGACTTTTATTACCCTAGCACCTTGAAAAGCGCTAGCGTTTGAGCATTTAGCCGAAATCGCCGGCAAAACGCTCAAGTGTGAATGGGCCCTTACACTTACTAGAATTACCAGCATGTCTTCACCTCTAGCCCTTTCTGGTAACCAGAAACCACAAAGTTTCATTTACTCCATCTGCTACATATTTTCGGTTTCTGTACCAGCCATATCAGTATAAAATAAGAAAGGCATTCAATTTTCAGTTTCCTATTGACTCTATACAGACATACAACCTTCATTGCCGTAGTTCTTGGGTCTTTTCTTTTTCTCCACTGACACTGATTTGGGATCCCCCCTGGTGGTTTACCTAAAATTTTATATGAAATACCAAAAGAGGAAAAAAAAAAAGTGTAAAAAAAATTCTACTACAGCATGCTTACTGAGAAAACCAAGTACCAAAAAAGTATTTATATACCTGCTAGGAAGCACTATGGACAGGCAGTTTAAAGTGTATCTGTAGGGGGGAAAAATGGTCCCTACGGGGGCAGCCTCTGGATCCTGGAGAGGCTTCCCTTGCCTCATCTACCAGCTCGTTTCAGAGGAATGTACGCCTTTGACAGGGCCCTCCCTTCCCTACTGTATCCTGATCATGTGTCCCCAAGGCCCGACTTATACTTTCTCCACCCCTAGGCCAACTATGTTAGTGTTCCCCCTCCATATGCAGCTGTGCCCCTCCCATTTCACGTGCAGCCCCGCCTCCATGTGTAATAGACTGCAGCAACTTTCTTTCATGCGCAGGTTCCTATGGACACCAGCTTCCCATTTAATGTGTTCCTCCTTATTTGCAGTCTTCTCTTTCATATGTAGCAACCCCTATTTCAGATCCAAGTGCCGCCTGGGGCTGCAGCCGCCCAAGGCCCGGGCCTTTGTGGCTTTTTCAGAAATCCGGCCCTGTGTGTCCCCATCATTGTGCTCCTTTCCTATGACAGCCTCATACTTAAATTACTGGACTTACCTAACCAGCCTGAACTCGCATTATCATGTTTCTTGTACAGTGTTCCTTGTATAACTTTGTCCTGTGTATAACCTTGTGTTACGTCTGTCATCCTTTGTATCATTGTATGGTCTACCGCTGAGTAATATGTTGTCACTTTATAAATATGATAATGAAATGCCTGGCAGATCTCCTGCTTTCTTTCAGCTGCTATACCCAAATCTAGTGCTGCAGCTCTGAGCTCCGCCCACGTCTTCACCTATAGACAAGCCCCCGCTTGAACAGGACACTGAATTTGTCTCCTGACTTCAGTTACCCCAGGTCTTAACGTGCAAGATATAGCAGCTGAGGCCGAGAAAGCCAGAGTACTACAAGAGCAATAAGGCTCTGCAAGCTGGGTGATATTAGGTAGTAGATCAGAGTGCTTTTGTGGAGGAAGTTACACAGATCACACTAGGAGCTATGAACAAGGGAGCAAGACTGCTCAGAGCAACCGCAGCTCTGAGCTTCTGATAACCGCCACAGATAAACAAGACACAATGGTTGCTCAGTGCTTACAGGGAGCAAGATTGCTCAGAGCGACAGCAGCTCTTAGCTTCCGATAACCGCCACGAATAAAAAAAAGACACAATGGTTGCTCAGTGTGACCGCAGCACTGAGCATCTGATGTTCACAAAATTGAGTAACAAAGACAGACAGACAGAATGCTTGACAGTCTAATCGCTGCCCCAGCGATAGCAAACATCCACGCTGACACGGACAAGACAAACAAGTAGGAGCGTAACTAATAGCAACCGCTGCTACAGTCATGTCCACAGGAACAGAACTAGCAGGAAGACTACCAGTCACCAACGTGGTGAAGGCAGTCTCCAACTATCAGGATGGGAAAAGACTTCACTGTACCCCGCAGGTACAGAGAGAAGACATGCAAATTCCCACACAGCTGAATGGTAATCATGCATTTCTGTGTTAGACTGATTGAAGGCTGCAAGCTTCCTGTGAATGGAAAGAACTCTCATTACAAATGCATGCCAGATTAAGCAACCACATGCATGTAAGAAATCCACAGCTGTCTGGCTGCAGGTCAACTGCAGCAAGCCATAGGTGGATTCATGACAACATCCTGAGCTATTCTGAACTGCATAGTGATTTCAGATAAAAATGAAACTCATTGCGAATGTAATCAAAACCAAGCAACCGAATGCAGGCAGAAAAATCAAAACTGCTCGGTTGCAGCTCCACTGAAACCCGACAGGAAGGATCCTTACAAATAAATAATAAGGCTGCTTGTCCAGTGGAAAAAAAGGAGCCCAATCGAGTCCATGCTACTGCGCTGGTGAGAGCCGCCTGCACCTGCGCAGTAGCACAGAAACGATCACAGTCAGCTTTTTCCAGTGGAGCCTAAATGGGTCAGTCCTACACACAGGCGCACTTCGGGGGTCCCTGCTCTTGCGGAAGATGAGGGCGGCCTCTTGAGGATCCCGAGTCTTCCCCCTCCCGACTCTCCGAGGCAAGTATCTCTTCTTTCTCCCAAGTAAACATTTTTTGTTTTCTTTGCGACGTCACCCTTGTTAACCTTCAGATAATTCATGGCTGACAAAAGGTTGCCCCAAGTAATGACTGACAACCATAGTAGGTCGGGTTTACATTGTACAAAAAAAAAAAAAAAACGCTCAAAACATAAGCTGTTCAAAGCCTCTGACAAATAGGTAAGAGTATTTTGGACTGTGGCATTACTTAAAGTGTGCCTGAGATGGGGCAGGAGAAAAAAAATTATACATACCTAGGGCCTTACTCCAGGTTGATCTCCCTCGATGTCCTCCGCCACTGCCAGGATCTTCCACAATTTGCCCCAGAAAGTCCTCCAGTCTGGGGCATACTGCACATGAACAACACAGACGCGCGCGTGCCACCATCGTGCTCCCCTCGCTGGGAAACTTCTTTGCTGGGAAACTTCTGTGCTTATTTAATTTAAATAAATACTGTAACTCCAGGGGATAAGGCAAGGTTGATAAGTCACTACACAAGCATTTGATTATACTCAGTTTGACCTACACAAGAATGTCCATAAAATCAATATTCACTGATTTTATTGGAAGTGGAGTCAGTACCTCTACTCAACATCCAATGGAGACTTTGGGTTTTTGGTCCAGACTCATCATCTACGGATGAGAGAAATTGGGCCTGATGCTGTTCCAGGTGATAAGTAGCTTGCAGAGGCGAGCTACTTATCACCTTGCCATCGCACGAGGATTACCGGCAAATCCTATTGCCAGTTTCACTCGTAAGATGGCCGATCGTTAGGGAGCATTACTCAGGCGAAAGCCTGAGCGATGCTCCCTATTACCGGGCGATGGGGAGCGAGGCTTACCCTGTGGTGCTGTCCATCAGCACCACGGCCTCGCTCCCCACACATGCGCACAACCCGACGAACATCCGCCGCCATCTTCCGCCGCTGAATCTGGGGGTCTCCTTTAATAAGGAGACCCCCAGAGCTCCCCGCCGGCCGCCGCTTGTCTCCGCAACCCCCCACAAAGTTAAATGCTTAAATTCCTTACCGCCGCTTTACACTCGTCGGCCGCCGCATCTCGCCGCAAGTCCCCGCTGTGTAATTACAGTGTACGAGTTACTGTAATTACACTCGCTAATAACAGAGTCCCGGCAAAAGCATCTTTGAATCAGCCGCCGGGGCTCCCCATTGGTTCACAGGCTGAGCCATTATCATTGGTCCAGCCTGTGAACCAATGGGGAGCCCCGGCGGCTGATTCAAAGATGCTTTTTCCGGGACTCTGTTATTTAGTGAGTGTAATTACAGTAACTCGTACACTGTAATTACACAGCGGGGACTTGCGGCAAGATGCGGCGGCCGACGGGTGTAAAGCGGCGGTAAAGAATTTAAACATTTAACTTTGTAGCTTTGTAGGGGGTTGCGGAGACAAGCGGCGGCCGGCGGGGAGCTCTGGGGGTCTCCTTATTAAAGGAGACCCCCAGATGCAGCGGCGATGTCGTGCGTTAGCATGTTTAGACCTGCTTTTTGCAGGTCTAAGCTAACGCTCATGTCTGCCGGGAAGCATCGCTTCCCCGAGGCATGCAAAGTGAAATAGGATAGGGTGTAAGGAACTTGCTGGGCGATAATATCGCCCAAGCGAGTTCTTTTAGCTCCCTGCCTAGGGCTAAATGCAATTGGATCAGGCGACTTTATAGTCGCCTGATTATGGGACTCACCAGCGTTTAATGCTGGCGAGTCTGAGAATTGCATCAGGCCCATTGTCTAATTGAAAGAACTTGCTGAAAGCCACACAGCAGAAGATGTGGAACAATCTCCGGGAGGCCCAACATCCATTTATTGCCAGTAGATCTCCTCATCCCTGCCCTTGTTTCAGAAACAGGTTAGTATGAATTATAATGAATTAATATATTATTTTTATTATTTTCAAAGTAGATATGAACATACAACATATAAAAAAGCATAATAGAAGGTAATGTGCGAAAAAAGGAAATACAACCAATATCAAATGATTTACATATGCCTAAGTCACAATATCCAGTAGTGAGGAAGAAACACATAGTTAACAATAATGTGGTAATACTATGAGAACAGGTCAACCCTTCACCCTAGAGCAGGAGACCATAATAAAAAAAACGCACACTCCCATCCCAATACGATGCTAGGACGTGATTGTCCATGCTGTATTAGTAAGGAGTGTCACAGGCTTTTAGTCACACCACCAGCCTTGGTGTTTGAGGCCTTCCCCACCATGGAGTTTTGCAGTGATCTTTGAGAAAGCACGAACTTGTGAAACTTTTTTTTTATAATAAATGTTTTATTTGCTTTTTAAAAAACATACACAAGCAGGTGATCATGAGTTTGTGACTGCTGCGTACCAGGAAGTGTAGCGGAAAGGTGTCACCAGAGTCCGGAGATCTTGATCTGACATGGGCCTCAATTCACTAAAGGGTGCTAAGTGTTAACACGCTAGTGAAAAAGCACTTAGGACGCAAAAACGTCCGCTTCACGTGCTAATATGCGCGCAAGCAAAGGATAGTGCTGTGTGGTGCGCCCAAAACGTTGCACTTGAAACATTGCACCGTTCGCACACAAAATAGCCTGAAAATATATTTTACACACGAGAACGATGCGACATTTCATGCGCACCGGTGCGACGTTTTGGGCGCACCAACTTAACGTGCGATCAGTAATAGCTTTGGACGTGCAAACTACTTAGCACCCTAGTTTGCACGTCCAAAGCTTTTAGGCGCGCTAACTAGGTTAGCACCCGTTTGTGAATCAAGCCCAAGGTGTACAACTTAAAAAGCTTTCCATTGCTTGAAGAATATTTTGGTTCCTTTTTCCTTGTGAAGACAGGCGTCCAGCTTATCTAAGAGCATGACGTGCTTTAACTCTTCTGTCAAATCCCACATGGAAGGAGGGGTAGGATAAATCCACCTGTTATAAATGGATTTATGAGCTGCTAGCAACACAACATGCGTCAGGTCAGACATCTTACATTTTGGTTCTACAGCATTGTTAGCGTGAAATACCTACCAGAAGGAAATGGCGTCATTGTTGCAGAGAATTCCCCCACCTTCCTGTTGCAACAATATCAAGGACTATTATGACTGTAATATGACCTCAGGATATTATCATAAAGGAAGTGAGATCCAGTAAAAGAATGTCAGAACATCCTCATCTTCCCTAATCTAAATAGGTTTGGTTCCTTATAGTGTTATTTCCTGTCATCAAGATTAACATTACAGCAGTGAGGAAGTGTCTCCTGCACTTATGCAAAGTAAAATGCAAATAATTCCAAATGCATGCAGGAAAAATGTACATAATTGCATAATTCATGAACTTGGCATTATTTTCTTCTCGTTGATCATACTTACATACCTCCCAACATTTGAAGATGCGAAAGAGGGACACTTAAGCCACACCCCCTATGCAGCCTTAAGCCGCACCCCTACTTGCAGGAGGGTGCCAATGTGTGGTAGAGAGTTACACTGGGTGGAAAGGAGGGTGCCACTGGGTGGGGAGAAGGCTGCAACTGGATAGGAGGAGGGTGCCTTTAGGTGGGGAAGTAGGTGCCAGTGGGCAGAAGGGGGTTGTCATTGGGTAGGGAGGAGGGTGCCACTGGATTGGGACGGGAGGTGGGTGCCAGTGAGTAGAAGGGGTTTGCCAGTAGGTGGGGAGAAAGGTGCTAGTGGGTAGGAGGGGGTTGCTTACACACACACACACACACACACACACACACACACACACACACACACACACACACACACACACACACACACACACACACTTTTTTTTTAATGAAAATAAGTGCTACTTACCCAGGGCTCGTCCAGCCCCAAGCTCCCAGCATGTCCCTTGCTGCAACTCTGCAGTCAGCTGTTCGCTGCCGCTGCCTCCCAGCCCCCGGCGATGACGTCAGGCCGACTGCGCCTGTGCGAGCGGCACTGTCAATCACCGCCACATGGACCAGAGCGTACTGTGCAGACGCAGAACTACTGCGCCTGCGCAGTACACTCCGGTCCACATAGTGGTGATTGACAGTGCCCAGTACAGGCCGACATTCAGGTCGGACTGGTGCCATCGCCGGGGACTGGGAAGCAGCGGCAGCGAATGGCTGACTGCAGAGCTGCGGCGAGGAACATGCTGGGAGCGTGGGGCTGGAGGAAGCCCCGGGTAAGTAGCACTTATTTCATTAAAAATGCCTGATAACTCCTTTAAACAACCCCCCCCCCACACACACACACACACAAACCTACCTACCTGGTGATGCCTAACCCCACTCCTGCCCACCCACCATACAAACTACTTGTCTGACACCTACCCCCCTCCAACTACCTGTTTGACAGTGCCTAACTGCCTGCCTCCCCTGCCGCCCAGCGCAGTTTCTAGGCTAAAATGCACCCAGGGCGAGGGTGTAAAAATTGCGCCCCCCCCCCCCCCCCGCGAGCAAGGTATGGGTGCCCGCAGTATAGGTTAGCCAGGTCTAGTTGCACTTAGTATAGGTCCCCCCAGTATAGGTAGCCAAGAATAGGTACCCCAGTATAGGTAGCCAGGCATAGGTGAGCCAGTATAGTTGCCCCCGCTATAGGTTAGCCAGGTAGGTACCTCCAGTATAGGTAGCCAGTATAGTTGCCCCCAGTATAGGTTAGATAGGCAGGCGCCCCCGGTATAAATTAGATAGGTAGGTGCCCCAGTACAGGTTATTTAGGTAGGTGCCTGCAATATAGGTAGCCAGTATAGTGGCCACCTGTATAGGCTAGCTAGGTAGGTGCCCCCAATACAGTGTAAATAAGTGCCCCCAGTATAGGTTAGATAGGTTGTTTCCCCCCAGTGTAGGTTAGATTAGGTAGCTGCCTCCCAGTGTAGGTTAGATAGGTAGCTGCCCCCCAGCGTAGGTTAGATTAGGTAGGTGCCCCCCCAGCGTAGGTTAGATTAGGTAGGTGCCCCCCCAGTATAGATTAGATAGGTAGTTGCCCCCCAGTGTAGGTTAGATAGGTAGCTGCCCCCCAGTGTAGGTTAGATAGGTAGCTGCCCCCCAGTGTAGGTTAGATAGGTAGCTGCCCCCCCAGTGAAGGTTAGATAGGTAGCTGCCCCCCAGTGAAGGTTAGATAGGTAGCTGCCCCCCAGTGTAGGTTAGATTAGGTAGGTGCCCCCCAGTGTAGGTTAGATTAGGTAGGTGCCCCCCAGTGTAGGTTAGATAGGTAGCTGCCCCCCAGTGAAGGTTAGATAGGTAGCTGCCCCCCAGTGTAGGTTAGATTAGGTAGGTGCCCCCCAGTGTAGGTTAGATTAGGTAGGTGCCCCCCAGTGTAGGTTAGATTAGGTAGGTGCCCCCCAGTATAGGTTAGATTAGGTAGGTGCCCCCCAGTGTATGTTAGATTAGGTAGGTGCCCCCCAGTGTATGTTAGATTAGGTAGGTGCCCCCCAGCGTAGGTTAGATTAGGTAGGTGCCCCCCAGTATAGGTTAGATAGGTAGCTGCACCCCAGTATAGGTTAGATTAGGTAGGTGCCCCCCAGCGTAGGTTAGATTAGGTAGCTGCCCCAGCATTGGTTAGATTAGGTAGGTGCCCCCAGGATAGGTTAGATAGCTAGCTGTCCCCTATAGTGGAGGGGGGAGCCGGAGCCGCGGGGAGGGCAGCCCGACCTCTCCCTCCCTCTCCCGGGCGCCCTCCGTGCTCCCCCCTCAGATGCAGAGCGAGCAGCCGGGAAGCGCTGTTTGCAACTCACCTGCCTGGCTCCAAGCGCTGCTCTCTCGCCGCTGGTCTGTCTCTTCTCTCTGCATACTGCGGATACACGCGGCTTCCTGTTTAGCCGGAAGCCGCGTGTATCAGCATGTATGCAGAGAGAAGAGACAGACCAGCGGCGAGAGAGCAGCGCTTGGAGCCAGGCAGGTGAGCTGCAAACAGCGCTTCCCGGCTGCTCGCTCTGCATCTGAGGGGGGAGCACCGAAGGCGCCCGGGAGAGGGAGGGAGAGGTCGGGCTGCCCTCCCCGCGGCTCCGCTCCCCCCTCCATTATAGCGCCCCCCTCCTAACAGCGCCCCGGGCGGCGGCACGCCCCGCACGGGGGTAGAAACGGCCCTGCTGCCGCCAATCACAACACAAGAAGAAAAACTGTTCCCCCTCAGGCCAGGGTCAGAATGGGGATGATTATCACACAAAAAAAAACTCAGAGGGCACTGGCCTGGACAGAGAATTGAATTTGACAGCAGTAGCAGGCAGGCAGCAAAGTGTGAGTAACTCAGTGACAAGAAGGGAGAAGAAGTACAGAAACAAAATTTATAAAAACCACCTTCTCCTCTGGCAACCTGGACCCGACCTCCTCTATCCTCCTGTCTCCTCAGTCCTACACCTCCTCCTCCTCCACAGCAGCAAGCAGCTATAGGCTGCATCTCTGACTCCCAGCCCCCAGAGTGTCCGACTCCTCCAGCCAGGACAGCCAGCCAGCCACTCGTAGCTGCAGCTCCAGGCCCCCAGCCCCCCCAGCACAGAAAGCTGAAGAGTGAGACAGCTTACTCCGACGACACCTCAGGCACAGCAGCACAGGGGAGGACTGTGTCCTACTCCTCCAGCCAGCCACTCGTAGCCACAGCTCCAGGCCCCCAGCCCCCCCCCCAGCACAGAAAGCTGAAGAGTGAGACAGCTCACTCCGATGACACCGCAGGCACAGCAGCACGTTGTGGGCGGCAATGGCTCCAGGCGGGGGGCAGAGTCAAGCAGGGTCAACCCACCGGGCCGGAGAGGACCTAAGCTATTTGTGTCCTTGTGCCGCTCACATCCACCGCAGGCGCAGCCACGCACAAGGGCACACCACGGCTGGCCGCCTCAGCCCCTTCTCTGATTGGATACTTCAACTTGCCGGGAAATATCAAGCGAGGTTGCGATCCCCACTGCGAACCTGTCACCTGTGGTATGTCTGCGGCCGCTGCGTATAGCAGCGGCTGGCCCTAATTACTTAAAATTCGGGCGGCCCGGGGGGCAATTGCCCCCCGTCCCCCTGGGCCAGTCCTCCCCTGGGTGGGATCCCGCTTGAGGGATGTGCTTTTAAAAAATCCCCCATAGCATTGAATTAGCAAGAGCTTTTCAAATCACTGGCGCTTAGAAAAGGCTGCTAGCAGGGGCGTAGCTAGAAATGACTGGGCCCCATAGCAAATTTTTTGTATGCCCCCCCCCCCCCCCCGCGCCGCCATCCCCACCCCCCATTTCACCAGAAAATAATCGTAAAGTGGGCAGCATTTCACCATAAATTAATCATAAAGAGAGCAGCATTACACCATAAATTAATCCAGGGCTGTGGAGTCGGTACAACAATCATCCGACTCCAACTCCGACTCCTCAGTTTATGAAACCACGACTCCAACTCCGAGTACCCAAAATTCCCCCGACTCCGACTCCTTGACTGCGACTCTACAGCACTGAATTAATCATAAAGAGAGCAGCATTTCACCATAAATTAATCGTAAAGAGAGCAGCATTTCACCATAAATTAATCATAAAGATAGCAGCATTTCACCATAAAATATTTGTAAAGAGAGCAGCATTTCACCAGAAATTAATCGTAAAGTGGGCAGTATTTCACCATAAAATAATCGTAAAGAGAGCAGCATTTCACCCGAAAAGAAGCGTTATGCGGGCAACATTTCACCAGAAATCGTAAAGTGGGCAGCATTTCACCAGAAAATAATCGTTATGCGGGGAGCATTCACCAGAAAATATTTGCTATGTGGGGAGCATCCACCAGACAATAATCGCTATGTGGGGGCAGCATTCACCAGACAATCGCTCACTATGGGGGGGGGGCATTCACCAGACAATAATCGCTATGTGGGGGGAGCATTCACCAGACAATCGCTCGCTATGGGGGGGGGCATTCCCCAGACAATAATCGCTATGGGGGGGCCATTCACCAGACAATAATCGCTATGGGAGGGGACCATTCACCAGACAATAATCGCTATGGGGGGGACCATTCGCCAGACAATAATCGCTATGTGGGGGGAGCATTCACCAGACAATCATCGCTATGTGGGGGGAGCATTCACCAGACAATCGCTCGCTATGGGGGGGGGGCATTCACCAGACAATAATCGCTATGGGGGCCATTCATCAGACAATAATCGCTATGGGGGGGGACCATTTGCCAGATAATAATCGCTATGTGGGGGGAGCATTCACCAGACAATCGTTCGCTATGGGGGGGGGGGGGGCATTCGCCAGACAATAATCGCTATGTGGGGGGAGCATTCACCAGACAATCGCTCGCTATGGGGGGGGGGGGCATTCACCAGACAATAATCGCTATGTGGGGGGAGCATTCTCCAGACAATAATCACTATGTGGGGGCAGCAGCCAGCACCTCTCTGTCTCCCTCATCCCCCCCCCCCCCCTAGCAGCCAGCACCTCTCTGTCTCCCCCATCCCCCCACCCACACACACACAGCAGCCAGCACCTCTCCCTCCCCCATCCCCCCACAGCAGCCAGCACTTCTTTCCCCCATTTCCCCCCCCCCCACACACACACACACAGCAGCCAGCACCTCTCTCTCTCCCCCATCCACCCCACAGCAGCCAGCACTTCTCTCCCCCATCCCCCCACACACACAGCACCTCTCTCTCCCCCATCCCCCCCACAGCAGCCAGCATTTCTCTCCCCCATCCCCCCCCCCACACACACACACACACTCAGCAACCAGCACCTCTCTCTCACCCCATCCACCCCACAGCAGCCAGCACTTCTCTTCCCCCCCCCCCCACACACAGCACCTCTCTCTCTCCCCCATACCCCCCACAGCAGTCAGCACTTCTCTTTTTCCCCCATCCCCCCCACACACAGCAGACAGCAAATCCCCCGGCCAGGCCATTCCCCAGCACCCACCCACCTCCGACCGTGCTCCACAGCAGCCAGCAGCACATGTATTAATTTACTTGCAGGCAGCTTGCGTGGGACGGTCATGGTGGGGTCGGGTTGGGTCGCTCCGCTCTCCTCCACTCTGGCTTCCTCCAGTCCAACAGGCACAGCACCCTGAGCAGTCCGCTCCCTCCCTCGCACGCGTGTAGGACGTCACTCCTCCTTCTCCCTGGCTGGCCAGCCCGGAAGCCGGAACTATAGAGTAACTGTCGGGCCGGCCGCCAGGAGTATCATTGCGCCCAAGTAGTCCCCCTCCTCACAGCCACCTTATCAGAGGAGGGGGGCCGAGGAGGGGGGGCCCGCAGCTCTAAAATTATCGGGGGTGGGGTGGGTGGGGGCCCCCGGACACGACCGACATAAAAAAAAAAAAAAAAAGATGTACAGGCAGGCGGGCCCCCTGTGGCGTAGGGCCCCGTAGCAACGCTATGGTTGCTATACTTATTGCTACGCCACTGGCTGCTAGTGGGTTTAAGCCCTTAGGCTAGGTTCACAGTGGTCAGCTGCATAACTCACGCGTTATAATGACTGTGAATGGCAATGGAAAAAAAAAAAAAAAAACTTTCCCGTTCGTTGATCTAAGCCCCCGCAATGATTGGCTGCTTCTATGAGAAGCAGCGTGATCATTGTGATTTTCCCAGCCTCACTGTGCTTCCTGTAAGCGTACTTCCGGACGCTTGCAGGTCGCATGAACAAAAAAATCACTGTGGCCATCTTGTGGCCAAATAGTAAAACTGCACCCTAAAGCATTTTTCATATACACATACATTAGTTTTACACAATAAATTAACTCATTACCTCCCACACGCCCCAATTTTATTTATTTTTTTTTTAAATTACAATAAAAAACAACAACAAACAGTTACCTTATGGACTGAACATTTTAAATATTTATGTCAAGAGGGTATAACACTGTTACTTTAAAAACTATGGGCTTGTAATTAGGGATGGATGCAAAACTGAAAAAAAATACACCTTTATTTCCAAATAAAATATTGGCGCCAAACATTGTGATAGGGACATAATTTAAATGGTTTTATAACCGGGACAAATGGGCAAATAAATTTCATGGGTTTTAATTACAGTAGCATGCATTATTTAAAAACTATAATGGCCGAAAACTGAAACATAATGATTTTTTTCCCACATTTTTTCCTATTTTCCCATTAAAACACATTTAGAATAAAATAATTCTTGGCAGAATGTCCCACCTAAAGAAAGCCTAATTGGTGGCGAAAAAAACAAGATATAGTTCATTTAATTGCGATAAGTAATAATAAAGTTATAGATGAATGAATGGAAGGAGCGCTGAAAGGTGAAAATTGCTCTGGTGTTTCAGGGGTAAAACCCCTCAGTTGTGAAGTGGTTAATGGAACCGTTAAAAGGACTTCCTCTTTGACCACACTCTGGAAAGAGAAAGTTATCATCAGTCACTGGAAGTTTCACTACTTTCACTGTGTTTCAAACAGAATACCCAAGAACCTTGTGGCAGAGCCGGGACAAGGTCCTCCAGCACCCAAGGCTAAGACACCAAAGTGCGCCCCTCCATCCCTCCCATCCCAGCTGACACACTGATTGCTATTAGACTAAAGGTGGCCACACACCATACAATTTTTTAAATATCTTTTCAATTTAAGAATTGTAATAAATTTTTGTGACGGATTATAACATTTTAAAAATATGACCAATGCACCACACACGTATGTTCAATTTTTTCCTCAATTATGATAAAAATGATTGGAAAATCAGAGGAAATTGCTAGGGTGTGTATATTAATAAATTAACAAATCCAACACACACCATACAATCTTTAGTAGAAATTGAAGAGAAATATCTGGCATTTCAGAGAGATTTAAATCGAAAAAAAACGGGAAATCCGATCGGATTTTTCAGTCGAATGAAAAAAAAAAAAGCTTTTCCGAGAGATACGATCGTTTTTATCGAATTACTGTGAAATCGGATCATTTTATTGTATCGTGTGTGGCCACCTTAAGAGACACCCCTGGACTCCCCAACTCCCCACTCCCCCAACACCTTCATCTTTAGTTATCTGGCTTGCAGTCACAGCCATGTATCCCCTTTTCTTATTTCTTTCTGCTTCAAACACATTAGGGGAATGATAGCTGAGTGAGTTGTGCGCCCTCTCCTACACTGCGCCCTGAGGCTGGAGCCTCTCTCGCCTCTGCCTCGTCCCTGCCTTGTGGTGACCCAGAACTGCTAGGAAAGTATAGGGTATTAAAAGAGACTGAAAGTCCTCCTACTAAAAAGCAATGCTCAGTGTAATTTGCAGAAGGTAACTGCGATAATTCAGCTTTGAAGGACAACTGTAACAAGAGAGATATGGGAGGCTGCCATATTTATTTCCTTTAAAATAATATCAGTTGCCTGGGTATGCTCTGCCTCTAATACATTTAAAATCCATAAAATACCTCCATGTGTCCTACAGTATGAGGACCACCTTTCAAAGTATATATCAAATAATCATTACCATGGCCGGATTTCTGGCAAGGCCACATAGGCCATGGCCTACGGCACCAGATAAACAAGGGGCGGCCTGCAGACAGTGGGCATTATTTGCAGGGCATTATTTGCAAGTGTCCAAACAAATGAAAGTGGTCAGGATAACTGCACTATTAGTACCAGCTGGCACCTGCCTGTGCTGTGCTACAGGCAGCTGCAGTCCGTTAACCAAACGTTTGTGAACAGTGTGTGACTAGAAAAAGCCAGACCTTGTCCAATGACATAGCAGCAGCTCCAGGCAGTTACAAAAGGCCGGGTCTCACACACTTGGTGTGGGGGATGAAAGGACCAGGGGCAGCACCAGCAAATAGTACAGAATACAGAAGGCAGCCTCTCACAGTACCCATTTCTTAATTATTGATTGGCCAGCGCTGTTACCCTGGAGACAGCAGTGGGTACAGGACTCACTTTTACGTGTTGCTGACCCCACCCAATGTCCAATTGTGAGCCACTTTTGACTATGTGTGTATGGTGGAAGGCTCCTACCACGCCCATCACCTGTAGATTGCTTGATTGACCTGTTCTCCCGTGTGACATGATTGATTCACTTCACATTGCCATGGAGACCTCGGCACTAGCCCCAATAGTGGACACCATCGGCCCAAACATTTTTTGATGGATGTGTGTGGAGAGAGGTGGTAGGATACGGTTGGGGCGGCTGGTAATAGTCGGCCTTGGGCGGTAAGAAGTACAAATCCGGCCCTGATCATTACATAACCCAAGCTCCACAGGTACTGACAAACCAGTGTTACAAAGTTGCTCAGTGTCACAATATCAGAAAAATCTCGTGCCACAGTATACTGATTAGACTTGTGGACTGAAACACACACCCAGAAAGCCGGGCTATGTATCACAGACCACAACTCCAATCTCAGTGCCACATCTACAATAAATAATTAAATAAGTGAATAAAGTGCATACAGTAAATCTCATTCCATACAAAAATGTGCAAAACATCAGTATACTTGGGTTATGTAATGATTATTTGATATATACTTTGACTGGTGGGCCTCATACTGTAGGACACATGGGGGTATTTTATGGATTTTAAATGTTTTGGGATTGTGTATTAATAAAGATTTTTCATACTTTGACATATGCTTTTGGATCAGTTTTTATAGTATTGGGCTCTATTTGTGAGGGGTACTTTTCTTTTTGGTAGGAAAGAGACAAGTATCTACGTCCCTGTGAGCTGTATTGGTGTTTTGCAGAGACGTAGATAATCGGAAGTGGTTAAAAGAAAATAAATATGGCAGCCTCCATATTTTTCTCACTTCAGTAGTCCTTTGGTTTCTCATGTGGCTCTGTAAAATGCATAAGTTATAAGCTTGCTATACGCCAGGGGTTCTGGATTTTAGCCTGGCTTTAGGGGGGAAAAAAAGATAATTTGCATATTCAGGAATGATGCATCCTGGGAAACCACAGTTGCTCACTTAGGGCCCTTTCCCACCTAATGCGTCGTGTTACAGTAGTGGTAAAAAAAAGTTGCACAGCATAAAAGTCCCAAAAAGTCGCATGCGGTACAATGCATAGATGATCAATTTTGGATGGCAACTCTCTCTCTAATAAAATATATATATATATATATGGCAAATCAAAATGCAGTAGACATGGGCTGCAAACAGAGAAAAAGTTGCTATGGCGATTTAATGCTATTTGGCGCATTGGATGTGGAAGGGCCCATAAAACTGAATTACTGCAAATACCTTCTGTTTTCAAAAGGCAAATTACAGTAACACTGACGTTGCAGATGAATTTCCCACACCAGCGTGGGCTCTAGAAGGAACTTGCTCAGCTAATTCTATGCAGTAGTTATACAATATGTTCTGCCAGAAATTCGCTTCTCATATTTTTCTTAAAAGAAGCTAGTAAGCACTACTGATACCAAAACTGAACACTTAGCTAAATGTCACTGCAACTTCAGAAAAACAACAATAACCTTATCTCTAAAAATAGAACTACCGTACTTTAAGGGAATTATGTGGGTGGCCATTGTTCAGTTACAGTTATTCACAGCTGAGAAAGCTGAATTGAGAATAAAAAAAAAAAAAAATGACCCCTATAAGGCAGTAAAAATAACCACATGTGGTTTAGTGGAAGTGATCATCCGATTCAATCACGTTGATTAAATTTGCCTAAGGCCCTGCCCACACTTGTAAACGCCTAGTGATTGTGATCTTGAGTTTACTTTTTTTCTGCAATTTTTCGGCGATTGTGTTTGGCGATTCTCATACTAGTGAATGAGAACCATGACGCAATCACCGGGAAAATGTTGCACGCAACTTGGGTTGCGTGATTGGGATTATCACCATTCGCAAACGCACACGTTGCGTCCGAGCATGGCTACGACCGCACTCAGACAAGATTGAATGGGGGGCGCCTGTCCAGTGCCGGTAGCAAGCACCAAAAAGCTCCCGTCCGGTGCAACAGAGCGGCTGACGGGTGGTAAATTTACCGCTTTCAGCTGCTCATATGAAAGAGGACTAATTCTACTAGTGAACTGACATGAGTTAATAACTCCTAATGGGGTTTCCAATGTTCAGTGGATCATAAATATGATAGCAGTGTTCTCCCCAGAATTTATTTCCAGCCGGGTGGCATGAAAACGCAGGTGGGGTGAGATGAAAGAATGCAGGGCAGGTGCTTCTCTGCACAACTCTGCTTACCGCAGAGGAGGAGGTGAGCCGATGACAGCCGGGTGCTCACCAAAACTAGCCGGGTGGAGCACATGGCTAAAAGAGCCTGGGGAGAACACTGTGGTAGGTTGGGAAACTTCAGTCAAATTTGCTCAAGATCAATTGTTCTGTAATCCACTGAGTACCAGAAAACTATATAGGGTGGCCAGTTTCATTAATATCCCAAGCACTTAAACCTTATCAAAATGTTGGTGGTTTTGACTGGAAATCAATAATTCAAAAGGCCATTTCTAATGAATAATTGTATACAAAAGATATAATATAAGCGCAACAGATGGTGTTCAACAGTATATTCAAGTCCACACCCTCCACTTGCTCAAAGCAGTTAAAGAGAATGTATGAGCATATAACGAAGGTTCACTTCACAAGATGTTCCATAAGCATAGTTTAAAAAGAGTTTTTGATAAAAAGTCTGTTCAAAACACACTCCTCCTGTTGGTATGCGCTTCTTATTGGTGTCAGCTTCACCTTAAACGAAAGTTCTTTGTATATAGAAGATAGCGCTCCACACAATGCGTATACGTGAATACACTCACCAGATCCTATTGACCACTGTGAGACTGGTCAAAGAGCGCACTCAACGATGCCCTTCTTGATCACAGCAAGCCTCCCCGATTGGTCAATCTGCTCCACCTCTCCTTCTTCCTTGATACCACCGTTATTTCATAAGCAAGTGTACCTCATAAGCAAGTGCCCCTGATGAGTCACACGCTGTGACGAAACGCGTCGGGTGGAGCTACCTCGGACTGTCAGGACACTACGAGCGCACAGTGCGGAAGTGAGGGCTGTTTGAACAACGGACTGGCGGCGGAATTGGAGCGGTTTCCAACGGACCTGACCGGGAGGCACGGGGGAGAGCCCGTTCTTAAACTCTGTGCGCAGTTTATGACCCTACGTTTGTGAGTATTTTAAAAGTATTAAACGCTATTTTTACAAACGGAGCTGTACTATGTGAGGTTCTCTCATTTTATGAGGTACACTTGCTTATGAAATAACGGTGGTATCAAGGAAGAAGGAGAGGTGGAGCAGATTGACCAATCGGGGAGGCTTGCTGTGATCAAGAAGGGCATCATTGAGTGCGCTCTTTGACCAGTCTCACAGTGGTCAATAGGATCTGGTGAGTGTATTCACGTATACGCATTGTGTGGAGCGCTATCTTCTATATACAAAGATAATTAATTATTGTACCTGTGTATTTTGAAATCAAGCTCTTTACAAACACCTTTAGGCCTCACTCCCATCAGGTGCGTTTGGAATCCCGCATGAATATGCGTTTCTACGCGTTTTAGTACGCGCTTCTATGCATTTTTCTAACCTGACCTAGAATGGTGGGAGAGCTGGCAGAGGACTTCAATATGCGCACAGAAAAAAATTATCACCATGCATTTCTGTGCGTTTTTGCATGCTAAAAAAGCACAGCCATTGACTTTTATTACATGCGTTGCTGATCAGCAATGCTCAAAAAAGCTACCAACCCTACGTTTCAGCAGCGCTGCCAATCGCAGTGCAATGATCTGAACGGGGTCAATTTAAATATATTTTACTTACACCATCTGTTATGCATGGTGTCTGATGCGCTACAGCACATAAAACCATCACAGATGTGAATGAGGCCTACGAGTCTTCCTTTGTGAATTTCCTCTGTCAAGGGAGGATAACTTACTGAAGCAAAGAGTATACAGGATCTTCTCAAAAAATTAGCATACTGTGATAAAGTTCATTATTTTCTGTAATATACTGATAAACATTAGACTTTCATATATTTGAGATTCAAATACACACAACTGAAGTAGTTCAAGCCTTTTATTGTTTAAATATTGATGATTTTGGCACACAGCTCATGAAAACCCAAAATTCCTATCTCAAAAAATTAGCATATTTCATCCGACCAATGAAAGAAAAGTGTTTTTAAACCAAAAAAAAAGTCAACCTTCAAATAATTATGTTCAGTTATGCACTCAATACTTGGTCGGGAATCCTTTTGCAGAAATGACTGCTTCAATGCAGTGTGGCATGGAGGCAATCAGCCTGTGGCACTGCTCAGGTGTTATGGAGGCCCAGGATGCTTCGATAGCGGCCTTAAAGAGACACTGAAGCGAAAAAAAAATATGATATAATGAATTGGTTGTGTACTATGAATAATTACTAGAAGATTAGCAGCAAAGAAAATATTCTCATATTTTTATTTTCAGGTATATAGTGTGTTTTCTAACATTGCATCATTCTCTAATATGTGCAGACTACACAACACTCAGCATTCAAAATGAGTCTTTCAGAGCAGTCTGTGAACTAATGACCTCTCCTCTAGCAGAGAAAAAGAAAACTGTTCACTTACAGTTGAGATAATAAAAGTCAGAAGACAGCCCTCTCCACGACTTTGAAAGTCGTAGAGATTAATGGCTTTTTTTGCATAGAGATAACAACTGGAGTTTCTTAACTCTTCCTGTACTGGAAACAATTACACTGATATATCTGATCTTAATGTTTTATTTCTTAGCTGTGCTACACATACAAATCATAATATAATATTTTTTTTTTCCGCTTCAGTGTCTCTTTAAGCTCATCCAGAGTGTTGGGTCTTGCGTCTCTCAACTTTCTCTTCACAATATCCCACAGATTCTCTATGGGGTTCAGGTCAGGAGAGTTGGCAGGCCAATTGAGCACAGTAATACCATGGTCAGTAAACCATTTACCAGTGGTTTTGGTACTGTGAGCAGGTGCCAGGTCGTGCTGAAAAATGAAATCTTCATCTCCGTTAAGCTTTTCAGCAGATGGAAGCATGAAGTGCTCCAAAATCTCCTGATAGCTAGCTGCATTGACCCTGCCCTTGATAAAACACAGTGGACCAACACCAGCAGCTGACATGGCACCCCAGACCATCACTGACTGTGGGTACTTGACACTGGACTTCAGGCATTTTGGCATTTCCCTCTCCCCAGTCTTCCTCCAGACTCTGGCACCTTGATTTCCGAATGACATGTAAAAGTTGCTTTCATCCGAAAAAAGTACTTTGGACCACTGAGCAACAGTCCAATGCTGCTTCTCTGTAGCCCAGGTCAGGCGCTTCTGCCGCTGTTTCTGGTTCAAAAGTGGGTTCATGCTTCCATCTGCTGAAAAACTTTATGGAGATGAAGATTTCATTTTTCAGCACGACCTGGCACCTGCTCACAGTGCCAAAACCACTGGTAAATGGTTTACTGACCATGGTATTACTGTGCTCAATTGGCCTGCCAACTCTCCTGACCTGAACCCCATAGAGAATCTGTGGGATATTGTGAAGAGAAAGTTGAGAGACGCAAGACCCAACACTCTGGATGAGCTTAAGGCCGCTATCGAAGCATCCTGGGCCTCCATAACACCTGATCAGTGCCACAGGCTGATTGCCTCCATGCCACGCCGCATTGAATCAGTCATTTCTGCAAAAGGATTCCCGACCAAGTATTGAGTGCATAACTGAACATAATTATTTGAAGGTTGACTTTTTTTTTGTTTTAAAAACACTTTTCTTTTATTGGTCGGATGATATATGCTAATTTTTTGAGATAGGAAATTTGGGTTTTCATGAGCTATATGCCAAAATCATCAATATTAAAAAAATAAAAGGCTTGAACTACTTTAGTTGTGTGTATTTGAATCTAAAATATATGAAAGTCTAATGTTTATCAGTACATTACAGAAAATAATGAACTTTATCACAATATGCTAATTTTTTGAGAAGATCCTGTACAGTAGTACCCTACAGGAAAACATTGTCATGAGTTAATAGCCAAATCAGACTACAATTGCATATACAGGTGAAACTTGAAGTCTTAAAGAGACTCTGAAGCCAATTTAAAAACAGCTTTTTACCTTTTATTTATGTTAGGCATGTTTGCCCCTGTTAAAACGCTGCTATCGCGCGGCAGAACGAGGGTTTTTTTACCCCCCCAAATCCCCTGGGGCACATTGCGGGGAGCGCTTTGTGAGAGGCAGAGCTTTTGGCTGCAGCTCTGCCTCTACATGCGTCTATTGGCGCGGATCGCTGCCTCTCAGTCTTCCTTCACTGAGTGGGGCAGGGGAGCGGCAGCGTTCAGAGCTGATAGACGCGCATAGAGGCAGAGCTACAGCCGAGAGCTCTGCCTCCCTGAGCAGCAAAATCCACGACCAAGAAAGTCGTGGATTTTGCACAGGGGATTTGGGGGCGCTGGGGGGGGGGAAAAAAATCCTCGTTCTGCCGCGGGATAGCAGCATTTTAACAGGGGCAAACATGCCTCACATAAAAGGCAAAAAACGTTTTTTATGTGCTTTCAGTGTCTCTTTAAGCTGGAATTTCTTATTGACTCAAATATAAGTCAACTCAGCAAGTTACTGGCTGCACTTGGGGACCAGGCATATTTAGCAGCTGCAGTTGGGGACAAGGAGGGGTTAATGACTACACTGCATACAGTATTTCATCCATTAACCCCTCCTGTCCCTTATATGCAGCCAATAACTCCCCCTGGACCCCCAAGTGCAATCTTTCACTCTTCTTCCTGCAGCCCAGTATTTTCCCCTCTGCCCCTTTCTTTGGTAATTGTTGTGACCAGGAATTTTAGACCTGTGTTTTATTGGCATTTCCTTGATCAAGAAAGTGTAACTTTCCACTGGGTAAATTGCTGCAAATAGGAATGTCACTAATAGTACACACATTACTCAATGTCATTTGTGTTAAGGCAACCCCTATACTTTTATTCAGTGAGTCAGACCTAAAAGTTCTAATATACTAATTTTGTGAGTTTCACCTGTATGTGTGAGGATTTAAAGGACAACTGACCTGAAAAGCATTCTTGTAGCATTGTGTTAGAATTCACAACATCGCTACCACTGTAATCCTTTTTCAATAAATATCTTTAAAGCCCCCGGCAAGCAAGAAAATACTCCTTTTTAGTATTTATTTTAATTGCCGATTAAAAATGGTGAAAGTGCTGAAACGTTATTCTGGAAAAGATGAAAAATTATCTCCTTTGAGAAAACTCAGAAGGAAAGCTACCTAAATAAGGGGCCAAGGCTTCTTCACTTTCCCGAAAGAATGACATCGTGCATGCCATGCAATGTGCAGTCGGTACAAAAATCATCCAACTCCCACTACTCAGTTTATGAAACCTCCGACTGGAGAGCCCAAAAATTGCTCTGACTCATCGACTCCAACTCCACAGACCTGGTGCTATCTGTTGTGCATTGTTTTACACCTGAGGTTAGATTTAACCACTTCAGCCTACAGTGTTGTTTCACCTTATGCATCTGAGCAACTTTCACCTCCCATTCAATTGCCAATAACTTTATCACTACTTATCACACTGAAATGATCTATATCTTGTTTTTTCCACCACCATTTAGGCTTTCTTTGGGTGGTACATTTTGCTAAGAATTATTTTATTCTAAATCTATTTTAACAGTAAGATTAAGAAAGAAATGGAAAAAAAATGTATATCTCAGTTTTTGGCCATTATAGTTTGAAATTAATACTTGCTACCGTAATTAAAACCCATGTATTTTATTTGCCCATTTGTCCCGGTTATTACACCGTTAAAATATTGGTGCCATACATTGTGATAGGGACATAGTTTAATTTGGAAATAAAAGGTGCATTTTTTCAGTTTTGCGTCCATTACTTATTACAAGCCAATAATTGAAAAAAAAAAAAATAACAGTAATATACCTTACTACATACATATTAGAAAAGTTTAGTCCCTAAGGTAGCTATTTATGTATTTTTTTTTTTTTTACAAAAATGTTTTGGGCGTAGCCATTGGGGAGTGTGGGAAGTAAGGGACTATTTTTAACAGTAAAAAAATATCTGTAAAATTTTATTTCCAGATGTAATTTTACTATTTGGCCACAAGATGCCCTTAGAGCTTACTTCTGCATGCATAGTATTACTACGCAAGCGGAAGTAAAGCATGGGTGGGGCAGAAGGGGATTTATGAAAGACGGAGCCGTCTCACTGACAGTGTCGGTCTTTCATACGGGGACTAACGTAAGGCGGCAGGAGCACGTGGGAGCGCGCCCGGCTCAGCCGCAGCAGGGCAGGCTATCTGGACGGATACATCTATCCAGATAGGCCTAAAGGTGGCCACACACCATACAATTTTTTAAATATCTGTTCAATTTTAGAATTGCAATCAATTTTTCTGACTGATTGTAACATTTCAATAAATATGACCAATGTACCACACACCTATATGTTCAATTTTTTCATCAATTATGATAAAAATTATTGGAAACTCAGAGAAAATTGCTAGGGTGTGTATATTAATAAATTAACAATCCAACACACACGATACAATCTTTAGTAGAGATTGAAGAGAAATATCTGGCATTCCGGTTCGATTTAAATCGAAAAAAAAAACGTGAAATCCGATCAGATTTTTCAGTCGAATGAAAAAAAAGCTTTCGATTTTTTCGAGAGATACGATTGTTTTTATCGAATTACTGTAAAATCGGATCCTTTTATTGTATCTTGTGTGGACACCTTAATGATGGCAACTAATGATCCAATCTTTTTCATCCAATCTTACCATTTCTATCTAATATAAGGGAACTGCCTATAGTATCCAATTCATATATTCCATCAGTTTACTCTTCTACTACATAGATTTGGTAAGATTGGATGAAAAAGATTGGATCATTAGTGGCCACCCTTAGTGGTTAAAGGGAGCCTTAAGCGAGGCTTCATTATTTTCTTTTAAGCAATACCAGTTGCCTGGCAGTCCTGCAGATCTCATTGGCTGCAGTAGTGTCTGCATCACACCTGAAACAAGCATGTGGCTAATTCAGTCAGAGCATCTGCTCTGCATGCTTCTTCACGGTCTATGATTAAAGTACTAAAGGCAGAGGATCAGCAGGCCAGCCAGGCAATGTGCATTGTTTAAAAGGAAATATTGCTACCTCTATATCCCCCTTGCTTTAGCTCCCCTTGAAATAATTCTAGAACCTTCTAAGGACCATATTTTTGTAAGGACCAGATTATGCATAGAACCATACAATTGAAATATGGTGTAGTTTACATTTCTCATGACTATTAATCACTTAAGGACCGCCCCCAGCCGATGAGCGGCGGCAAAGTCCAGGCCTAAACGACCGCAATACGCCCATCGGCCGGGGCGGCTGCGGTTTTGCGGCGATCGCGTCATTTGTGACGCGATCAGCCGCCGGCGACTGGCTCCGCCCCCTCGCACTGTAACCCGCCGGCCGTTCGGAAGCGCCAGCAGGTTACTAGCACCCGGATCGCCGCACGGATAGTGTATAATAGGCTTTGTAATGTATACAAAGCCTATTATACTGGCTGCCTCCTGCCCTGGTGGTCCCAGTGTCCGAGGGACCACCAGGGCAGGCTGCAGCCACTCTAGTCTGCACCAAGCACACTGATCCTGCCCCCCCCCTTCCCTCTGATCGCCCACAGCACCCTTCAGACCCCCCCCCTGCCCACCCCCCAGACCCTTGTTTGCACCCAATCACCCCCCTAATCACCCATCAATCACTCCCTGTCACTGCCACCCATCAATCAGCCCCTAACCTGCCAAAAGCGGGCAATCTGATCACCCACCCACACCAATAGATCGCCCGCAGATCCGACATCAGATCACCTCCCAAGTGCAGTGTTTACATCTGTTCTCTCCTCTAAACACCCACTAATTACCCATCAATCACCCCCATCACCACCTGTCACTGTTACCCATCAGATCAGACCCTAATCTGCCCCTTGCGGGCACCCAATCACCCGCCTACACGCTCAGATTGCCCTCAGACCCCCCCTTATCAATTCGCCAGTGCAATATTTACATCTGTTCTTCCCTGTAATAACCCACTGATCACCTGTCAATCACCCATCAATCACCCCCTGTCACTGCCACCCATCAATCACCCCCTGTCACTGCCACCCATCAATCAGCCCCTAACCTGCCCCTTGCGGGCAATCTGATCACCCACCCACACCAATAGATCGCCCGCAGATCCGATGTCAGATCACCTCCCAAGTGCAGTGTTTACATCTGTTCTCTACCCTAAACACCCACTAATTACCCATCAATCACCCCCTGTCACTGATACCCATCAGATTAGACCCCAATCTGCCCCTAGGGCACCCAATCACCCGCCCACACCCTCAGAACGCCCTTAGACCCCAGCCCTGATCACCTCGCCAGGGCATTGCTTGCATCTATTTCCCCCCTCTAATCACACCTTGAGACACCCATCAATCACCTCCTGTCACCCCCTAGCACACCTACCCATCAGATCAGGCCCTAATTTGCCCCGTGTGGGCTCTTGATCACTCGGCCAAACCCTCAGACCCCTTTCCAATCACCTCCCCAGTGCATTGATTGTATCTATTTTCCTCTCTAACCACCCCCTGAGACACCCATCAATCACCTCCTGTCACCCCCCTAGCACTCCTATCCATCAGATCAGGCCCAATACAACCTGTCATCTAAGAGGCCACCCTGCTTATGACCGGTTCCACAAAATTTGCCCCCTCATAGACCACCTGTCATCAAAATTTGCAGATGCTTATACCCCTGAACAGTCATTTTGAGAAATTTGGTTTCCCGACTACTCACAGTTTTGGGCCCGTAAAATGCCAGGGCAGTATAGGAACCCCACAAGTGACCCCATTTTAGAAAAAAGACACCCCAAGGTATTCTGTTAGGTGTATGACGAGTTCATAGAAGATTTTATTTTTTGTCAACAGTTAGCGGAAATTGATTTTTATTGTTTTTTTTCACAAAGTGTCATTTTTCACTAACTTGTGACAAAAAATAAAATCTTCCATGAACTCACCATACACCTAACGGATTACCTTGGGGTGTCTTCTTTTTAAAATGGGGTCACTTGTGGGGTTTCTATACTGCCCTGGCATTTTAGGGGCCCTAAACCGTGAGGAGTAGTCTAGAAAACAAATGCCTCAAAATGACCTGTGAATAGGACGTTCGGCCCCTTAGCGCACCTAGGCTGCAAAAAAGTGTCACACATGTGGTATCGCCGTACTCAGGAGAAGTAGTATAATGTGTTTTTTTGTGGTGTATTTTTACACATACCCATGCTGGGTGGGAGAAATCTCTCTGTAAATGGACAATTGTGTGTAAAAAAAAAATCAAACAATTGTCATTTACAGAGATATTTCTCCCACCCAGCATGGGTATGTGTAAAAATACACCCCAAAACACATTATACTACTTCTCCTGAGTACGGCGGTACCACATGTGTGGCATTTCTCTGCACCCTAAGTGCGCTAAGGGGCCCAAAGTTCAATGAGTACCTTTAGGATTTCACAGGTCATTTTGCAACATTTGGTTTCAAGACTACTCCTCACGGTTTAGGGCCCCTAAAATGCCAGGGCAGTATAGGAACCCCACAAATGACCCCATTTTAGAAAGAAGACACCCCAAGGTATTCCGTTAGGAGTATGGTGAGTTCATAGAAGATTTTATTTTTTGTCACAAGTTAGCGGAAAATGACACTTTGTGAAAAAACACAATTAAAATCAATTTCCGCTAACTTGTGACAAAAAAAAAATCTTCTATGAACTCACCATACTCCTAACGGAATACCTTGGGGTGTCTTCTTTCTAAAATGGGGTCATTTGTGGGGTTCCTATACTGCCCTGGCATTTTAGGGGCCCTAAACCGTGAGGAGTAGTCTGGAAACCGAATGTTGCAAAATGACCTGTGAAATCCTAAAGGTACTCATTGGACTTTGGGCCCCTTAGCGCACTTCGGGTGCAAAAAAATGCCACACATGTGGTACCGCCGTACTCAGGAGAAGTAGTATAATGTGTTTTGTGGTGTATTTTTACACATACCCATGCTGGGTGGGAGAAATATCTCTGTAAATGACAATTGTTTGATTTTTTTTACACACACAATTGTCCATTTACAGAGAGATTTCTCCCACCCAGCATGGGTATGTGTAAAAATACACCCCAAAACACATTATACTACTTCTCCTGAGTACGGCAATACCACATGTGTGGCACTTTTTTGCAGCCTAACTGCGCTAAGGGGCCCAAAGTCCATTGAGCATCTTTAGGCTTTACAGGGGTGCTTACAATTAGGCACCCCCAAAATGCCAGGACAGTGAACACACCCCACAAATGACCCCATTTTGGAAAGTAGACACTTCAAGGTATTCAGAGAGGAGCATAGTGAGTCCGTGGCAGATTTCATTTTTTTTTTGTCGCAAGTTAAAAGAAATGGAATTTTTTTTTTTTTTTTGTCACAAAGTGTCATTTTCCGCTAACTTGTGACAAAAAATAAAATCTTCTATGAACTCACCATGCCTCTCAGTGAATACTTTGGGATGTCTTCTTTCCAAAATGGGGTCATTTGGGGGGTATTTATACTATCCTAGAATTTTAGCACCTCATGAAACATGACAGGGGGTCAGAATAGTCAGAGATGCTTGAAAATGGGAAAATTCACTTTTGGCACCATAGTTTGTAAACGCTATAACTTTTACCCAATCCAATAAATATACACTCAATGTTTTTTTTTTTTAATCAAAGACATGTAGCAGAATAACTTTCGCACTCAAATGTATAGGAAATTTTACTTTATTTGAAAAATGTCAGCACAGAAAGTTAAAAAAGTCATTTTTTTGACAAAATTCATGTCTTTTTTGATGAATATAATAAAAAGTAAAACTCGCAGCAGCAATCAAATAGCACTAAAAGAAAGCTGTATTAGTGACAAGAAAAGGAGGTAAAATTCATTTAGGTGGTAGGTTGTATGACCGAGCAATAAACCGTGAAAGCTGCAGTGGTCTGAATGGAAAAAAAAAAGGCTCTGGTCCTTAAGGGGCGAAAGGACTGTGGTCCTCAAGTGGTTAAGTCGTATGTCGGAAAAATAGTGGATACACCCAGTAACAATTCAGCACGATTCCTTGCAGAAAATAAAAGAAGCCAGATGATTAAGCAACAAATGCCTCTTAGATTTGCTGGTGTTAGATTTCAAGGTTTCCCAGCTCCTTTCCCAAGCTGTCTCCTACTTAGAATAAACAGTTTAGTTTCATTTTCTCCTGTGCAGTACTGTGACAAAGTACAGAGCTCTCCAGTAGTTTTTTTTTTTTTTTATCTAGGAATGCAGAAAATAAACATTGATGTCCACACCATGGAGATAGAAGTCTTCCAGCACTCAAGAAGGAACATGTAAAGGCTTATCGTAAGTTTCCCAATGAACATATAATGGTTCAGAGAAGGCTTGGTAGAAAGTGCGGTGGGGTCAGATGAGATCAAAATCAAGCTTTTCGGGATAAACTTTTTTAGTGTACACTTTATTGTCCCCCAACAAGGAATCTGTGATCGAAAAGGTGAACGACGCAACGGTTTGCCCAAATATAGTCTCATTTTAAAACCCCACCCCGATCGCTTGCCTGTAACCCGCCAAAAAGTCCTGAGATCTTAGGGCAACCCACACCTGTGATGTCATGGCCGGCCGCCAGTTTGGCATCTGCCTATTACGCTGTGGCTGCCAAACTGGGTGGTGGGCCACGGTAACACTGGAAAGGATGGCCACAGAGAGTTTTGGACTTTTTGGCAGGCTAAACTGCACATTAACAATTACCTAATGTAGACTGAAGTTACTCTTTAACAGAAATAGCTAATCAACCAATCACATGGCAGCAACTTAACACATTTAGGCATCTACAAGTGGCGAAGACAAGCTGCTGAAGTCCAAACAGGGTATCAGAATGTGGAAGAAACAATGAACCCGGCACGGTTGCTCATGCTAATAGGACTGGTCTGAGTACCGAATTCCTGTGCTACCATAAACATGGTTTACAGAGAATGATCTCTCCCCCCTCCCCCCCCCAAAAAAAAGACAGGCTACAGTAGTAGAAGACAACACTGTCAGCTAAGAACAGTAATCTGAAGCTACAATCGCTCACCAAACCTGGACAATACAATATTGGAAAACCGTTGCCTGGTCTGATGAGTCTCAATTTCAGCTGCGACATTCGGATTATAGGGTAACAATTTGGCATACGGAACATGAAAGCATGGGTCCATCCTGCCTTGCATCAACACTTCAAGCTGCTAGTGGTGCAATAATGGCATGGGAGACGTTTTCTTGGTACCCTTAGTACCAATTAGGCATCATTAAAAGTATTGTTGTTGCTGACCATGTCCAACAGTCTATAACCACAGTCTACCAGTCTTCTGATGGCTGCTTCCAGCAGAGTAATGCACTAGGACACAAAGCTCACATCTCAAACTGGTGTCTTGGACATGACAATGAGTTTTCTGTACTCCAATGGCCTCCACAGTCACCAGATCTCAACCCATCTCAATAGCATCTTTGGAATGAGGAGAAACAAGAGATTTGCATCTTGGGTGTGCAGCCGACAAATCTGCAGCAACTGTGGGATGCTATCTTGTCACTATTGAGCAAAAACCTCTGAGGGATGTTTTCCAACATCTTGTTGAATCTGTGCCTGAAGGCAAAAGTTGGTCAAACCTGCCACTATAAAGAAGTAACTAATAAAGTGCCCAGTTACTTCACAGCAGCCTTACCTTGCAGCACTAGGGTCCCCACTTCCCACCCTTAACAATTTTTGAGTGGAGTTCTCAGTGTGTCTGCATGGGTTTCTTCTGGTTACCCCAGACAGACACCAAGCCAAGACTATGAAAGCAGATTTAATATATATATATATATATATATATATATATATATATATATATATATATATATATATATATATATATATATATATATATATATATATATATATATATATATATATATATATATATATACACAAAGTTATAAAATAGTCCAACCCCCTAATCCATCTCAGGTCTCAGACACAACTATGATTGGGATTAAAGTGCATGCTTGTCTAATAGGGGCAGTATAATCCTGTATTGAACTCCAGAGGAGCCTACACTTTTTCATCTTCGAAGTCACTTCAAAAATTATGAATTGAAAGTGACCTACCTACAGATGCAAGCCCCAACTACAGCACAAGCACAGCGGCAGTCCATCAGTGATTACCAGAACTGCTGCACATGCAGAGCACCAACCCATCAGTGATTACCACAAGCCACAACTGCAGCACAAGCACAGCCAGGGCCGGATTTGTACTTTTTACCGCCCAAGGCCAACTATACTGTCTATTTGTTTTTTATATCTGTGTGCCCCAATGGGAATTCTACTTACTTTTCATCATTCGATGTCACAGACAATAACTATTTTAGTAATATGCGTATAGACTATGTTATGTTTTCCTTAAGAACTTTTATGGTATGCTTGCTATCTCGTTAATGATGGAACCATTGTGTCACCATGAGAGGCTGATGTGTACCTGCATGATAGAGCTTACAGGTCTTGCAGGGACGACACAAGTACAGGACAGAGGGTTCAAAGGGTAAATCTGTCCTTGTAGATAGGGATGGCTGCATAAAACAGCTTTACTGCCCCTCACTGAGCCACCCCTAAATTTCTGGTGCCCTAGGCCATGGCCTATGTGGCCTTGCCAGAAATCCGGCCCTGCCAGTATAGGTAGCCAGATGACTCCCTTAAACCCTTCCCCCCCCTTTCAGTATAGGTAGCCAGCTCGCCTTCACACTACAGCAGCCATCAGTGTCACTCAATTCTCAGCTCATCTCCAGTGCAGAAGCTTCCTCTTTCTTTCTGTCTCCAGTGCTGCCCAAAGTCCATGGCCACCGGCCACAATGCAAACGTGCACAGAGAGCAAGGTGGCGGCGATCAGCTGACTACTGTGGTCAGGCGCTTGCCTGATCTCCCTGCATTGCAGCATTTGCAAGCTTGCAAATGTTGCACCAGTTTAGCCTGCTGCTTTGGTGCCCTTGCTCCTGTGGCGCCCTAGGCCATGGCCTAGGTGGCCTTGGCCTAAATCCGGCCCTGAGCACAGCGGCAGTCCATCAGTGATTGCCACACCTGCAGCACATGCACAGTGGCAGTCCATCTGTGATTACCACACGCCACACCTGCAGCACAAGCACAGTGGCAGCCCATCAGTGATTACCACAAGCCACACCTGCAGCACAAGCACAGTGGCAGCCCATCAGTGATTACCACAAGCCACACCTGCAGCACAAGCACAGTGGCAGCCCATCAGTGATTACCACAAGCCACACCTGCAGCACAAGCACAGTGGCAGCCCATCAGTGATTACCACAAGCCACACCTGCAGCACAAGCACAGTGGCAGCCCATCAGTGATTACCACAAGCCACAACTGCAGCACATGCACAGCAGCAGTCCATCAGTGATTACCACAAGCCACAACTGCAGCACATTCACAGCGGCAGTCCATCAGTGATTACCACAAGCCACAACTGCAGCACATTCACAGCGGCAGTCCATCAGTGATTACCACAAGCAACAACTGCAGCACATTCACAGCGGCAGTCCATCGGTGATTACCAAAAGCAACAACTGCAGCACATGCACAGCGGCAGTCCATCAGTGATTACCACAAGCCACAACTGCAGCACATGCACAGCGGCAGTCCATCAGTGATTACCACAAGCCACAACTGCAGCACATGTACAGTGATTACCACGAGCCACACCTGCAGCACATGCACAGCGGCAGTCAATCAGTGATTACCACAAGCCACAACTGCAGCACATGTACAGTGATTACCACAAGCCACAACTGCAGCACATGCACAGCGGCAGTCCATCAGTGATTACCACAAGCCACAACTGCAGCATTCACAGCAGCAGCCCATCAGTGATTACCAAAAGCCACAACTGCAGCACATGCACAGCGGCAGTCCATCTGTGATTACCACAAGCCACAACTGCAGCACATGCACAGCAGCAGTCCATCAGTGATTACCAAAAGCAACAACTGCAGCACATGCACAGCGGCAGTCCATCAGTGATTACCACAAGCCACACCTGCAGCATATGTACAGTGGCAGTATATCAGCGATTACCTCAAGCCGCCAGTCAGTTTCATACCATAGACACCTCGCCAGTAAGCCAAATAGAACATTGCTTGACCTAACAGAATGCCAATATCATGCATATAATTTCATGCTCAGTGTCTGGCAAAATTGCTATCAGCAATACCATATAATGCTTCTAAATGTATGTCTCCACACCACGCAACATCATAATTCTTTACACTGCTGTGTAAAACTTCAGGACAGCATATCACGCTAATGTCATCTAAGTCAAAGGCCTCGATTCATAAAGCATTACCGCATGCGGTAATGCTGAAAACAGCTGACTTTTCCAAGCGCTTAGGAAACTGTCAATTCATAAAAGCTGTTACCGCATGAAAAGCACAAATTACTGTGCCGTGAGATAAATTACCGTCTTCAGAGGTGAACTCCTCCAGCACATGTCAGGAAATGTCAAGTCATAAAGGATTAGAGCAGGTGGTATTGACACAGAGAATACCGCCTACTGTGAGGAGGTGATAATCCCCATAACAGTGTGATAAGAGAGCAGGACTGTAAAAAGCCAGCAGCAGTGCAATCTGAACAAACAAGGCTTAACTGAATACCCCAGGCTGTGTTTTTAACCTCTAGGGTACCTGTTTCAAATGCTATTTCACATCAGAAAGCCTGCATGTGTAGTTTCTTAAAGTTCTTCTAAGCTGTAGCAATTAAATATATTGTTTAGAAAGACTATAGACAGATTCAGGGCAAGGATAGGCAGTTTAACCATACATGCACATCTACAGGGAAGTTGGGGATACCCTTTTTATTGTAATGCTGTCTCTGCATGGAGAACAGCCAAATGTAACAAGTCAGCCAAACCATTTATGTAAAAACTCAGCCAGCTACATTCCTCATACCACAGCTCAGTTCGGAAAATACCTGTGAAATGGTTTATGAATTAGCACACAGAAGTCTAAAATTCCGAATGCGGAATTTTCCTTCCCAGATTTTTTTTTTCTGCAAAGCTTTTTATGAATCGAGGCCATAGAGACAGAGTACAATGTGTATGTCACTCAGGCAGTAGTGTGGAATCTACCTAGAAGTCCTTTACAATCTACTGGTAGATCACAATCTATGCAAGGGCACCTCAGCTATCAGAGCTGGATTTTCCATGAGGCACTATAGGCTCATGCCTACAGGCACCTGATGATTAAAAGGTGTCTCTCTACCAAAGTGTCTCCCTCCTTCCCTATGCAGAATCCAGAGTGGATTGTAAATGAGAGGTTACTCACCCGGCTCTCAGGGTTGCACTGGCAAGATCCCCCTTCAGCTGAATACTAAGAGGTGCCTGTAGCTACCTACACTGGGCAGGGGGAAGCATGGGAAAGGTAATAATATAACTGGGCCATCCAGCACACTTGTGGTTCAGTTCGGCAACCGTTTGTAGGTAGTTTTGTGGAAAGTGCCAGAAGAACAGCCTCCTGTGATGCAAATCCGGACCTGCCTGCAGTACCCCATAAAGTTATGGGAAGCGCTCATATACATAACACGGCCACAGCTCTCCATATAGTTGCGGACCTACAGGAGAAAACCGCTTTCGCTCAAATAGGGCTGGCTGAACTAGGACCTTCACAACCATCTGGAGTTCCCCCTTTATACATAGCTCAACACTCCCCTGCTGCCCAGCAATGACCACTCTTTCACCTGATTTAAAAAAAGAAAATTCCCCTTCTACTGAAATCTGATTGTGTGCAGAGCAGCAGAACTCGCTGTGCCTGACTGACAGGCTGGAATTCCCCTTGCACAGTTCCATGACACACAAGCTATATAATCAGGGCAGGCCAGGGGACTTCCCACTGTTACTTCCTGCCACGCAGCCGAACTCGTGGACATTCCTCACACCGCGTGACATATTTCTCGTGTGAAAATAAAAAATAAACTAAATGGTCAACAAAAATCTCTAAAAAATTTTTAAACAATCAATGGGGCTGCAGATTGATTAGAATTTATAAAAACGCACACAGACAGAAACTGGACCCTCCCTGCTCTCCTGTGTCACCAGGGAAGGGCGGGGGAAAGAGAACTGCAGCGCCATGTTATGATATAGGTAAGAAAGCCGTTACAGTGCTGATGTATTATGGAATGAGAAGTGCCGTGCTAAAAGGCGAGCGGGCGGCCGCGAGAAGCACCGCTATAGTGCTGACACGACGCTGCAGACAGAGGGACGAGCGGGCGGGAGATCTGCCACTGCCGTGCTGAGGGGCGTCCGGGAGCACTAGTGGGCTTGCAGATGTGCGGAGAAGCTAGGAGAGCCGAGTGAAGCCCGTGCACCGCTCCTTCAGAAGAAGAGCCGAATCATAAAACCATCCTGTCTGAGGAGGCGCTGAAGTTGTTATTTTTTGAAATCAGAAAATCCGAATTTACTTAATGTCATGATGAAGGAGTTCTTCTTTGACCGTTCAGGCCACGCCCCCTCGCAACGCCTACTTCGTGTGATATAAAGAGTTGACGACTTCTGAGCTCTCTGAACCATTTCCCGTTGTGTTGAAAATTCTAATTTTAGCTCATTATTTTTTTTTTTACTATTATTATTTTATTTTTTTTAATTTAGCAATGGTGATGCTGGAGTTTGTCGCGTGTGGTTCCTGTGAGCGGCTGCAGCATTGAGGGTATGTTCTCAGCAAGGGGAATGCTTCTGACTCTTGTATATTAACCAGGAGGATCCTCCAGGAAGGTATCAAGTTGGCAATGCACCAATCTAGCTATCTTCATGATGCAGCATGGGAGAGCATTACCTCAACCAGCTGTGCAAAGACTTCTCCCATCTGCTGGCCCATCTTCTGCAGAGACTATAGTGCAGAGCCAACTTTACATATTTTGATAGATCAAAGGAATGTTTAAAGGACAACTGAAGAGAGGTATATGGAGGCTGCCATGGTTTTTTCCCTTTTAAACAATGCCAGTTGCCTGGCAGCCCTGCTGATCCCCTGCCTCTAATACTATTAGCCATAGACCCTGAACAAGCATGCAGCAGATCAGGTGTTTCAGACTTTAAAGTCAGATCTGACAAGACTAGCTGCATGCTTGTTTCTGGTGTTATTCAGATACCACTGCAAAGAAATAGACCAGCAGGGCTGCCAGGCAACTGGTGTTGATTAAAAGGAAATAAATATGGCAGCCTCCATATACCTCTTACTTCAGTTCTCCTTTAACTTGAAGGCTAGTGAGCACACTTGGCTGTGTAGAAAACCATGAGTTTACTGCACTGCATTGTTGCGGTTTTGGGTGCATTTGCATTTTTTTCAATGGGAAAAGATACAGGCAGGGGTCACATTTGTCGGCTTTTGTGCACGTTTTCTGCACAGAAACACTGATTTCAACTGAGAATTCATGTTAATCAATGGGCTAGGACACACTTGAATGCAGATTTCAGGTGGATAAAAAAACTGACATCTTGCAGCATTTGTCAGTTTTCTCCATAAATGACAATAGCTCCTGTAAGGCAGAAGTCACACTTGTCTTCCAGTTTTCTAAGAAAAAGTGTAGAAAACTGAAAGACAAGTGTGACCCCTGCCATGTTCTTTTATTTAATAAAAGCGCACATCTGCGTCTGCATTGAATTTCATTATGTGCGTTTTTACAGAAATATGCAGCATTTTGTAAAACAGATATGTGGGTTTTTTTTATGCAGCCCATAGACTTTCAATAGGGCCCTTTTCCACTAGCTGCAGTGTTTCTACTCCCTGCTTTCATGGGAGCAGACCTGTTGTTGACATCTTGTGTTTTATCAATTACCTCTCTGCAGTGGCAGTCAGCTGACACATCTGAGGGTTCAAATTACAACTAGTGCTTAGTCACAGGTGAGGGGGAATTATACAGGCTAAACTTTCTAAATACATACAGGGTGCATTTCTATATATTTTCTGTATGTCCTATGCAAGAGTTCAGGTCCACTTTAAAATCATGGAATTAGAAAAGATTGATTGACCACTAGTCCAAAACAATGAAGATTGCCCTTTTTATGGATTTTTTTTTTTATTTACTTTGATTTTATGTTTTTATTGAATAGCTTTCTAACAGTTCAATTAGATTTTGCATTTGTTTGTTTTTTGCATTGTGTGATTATCAGACAGGTCAAGCTTGCAGTATGTTTGCTTTTTGGTGTTTGCAATGTTTCCTTTGGGCGTATTCTACCAGTATGTAAGTATGCACAGAAAGTAGGAACTGAAGAAAGTTGTTCATCCATTTCCACCCTGCAGGGAAATGAAAATTTAGAATTAGTGTGACAGTCTACAAGTTAGCTCTGTCACACTGTACAGTTCCCACTCACAACTCAGTGTGTGTGTATATATCTATCTATATAAAAAATTTTTTAATTTTTTTTCTTGCATATGACGCCACTTTTTCTCCCTTTAAAAAGGGGGGGAAAAAAAGTCCTTTTGTTTTATTTGCCAAATATAGGGAGTCCCTGACTTATGCCCGCTGATATGGCCCAGGACTCCCTGCATTGTCCCCGTGTGTCGTCCTCCGCTCCCCTTTGTGTCCCCTTCGCATGTAGAGTTACGAGCAGCGGCAGCACCAGCTCACCTGATCCAGTGGCGATCACAGACCTCTTTTCTCCTGCACTGCTCCCCTAGTGCTGTCTTCTGTTGATGACACGATCAGTAGAAGCCAGCACTAGGGGAACAGTGAAGGAGAGGAGAGGTCTGTGATCGCCGCTGGAGCCAATGGATCAGGTGAGCTGGTGTTGCCACTGCTTGTAGCTATGCATGCGGAGGGGATGCATGGGGGACAGAAGGGCACACATGGGGGGCAAGTGGGACACTTAGTAATTGGGGAGAACATCTACAAGACACTCCTGGACCATGAATGCACCAGGTGTAGTATATTTTCTTTTTCCCCCCCTAATTTTTGCCTTCTAAACCTAGGTGCATCTTGTATGCCAGAAAATAGAATCTAAATAAATATATATTTATTATGTTACTACTGTTTTATAGAATTTGGGGTTGCATGCGCATTTTAATACAATTTGTATGTAGCTTGGTATTGGACCAATAACATGCGCTTCTTGCTGATTTTGATTGGGCCCGTTCCAAGTGCATACCACTTAGCCTCTCATTGGCAATCTGCTGGGTTCTGATAAGTCCTATGACTCTCCTCTCTAAATTGTGCCTAACTTGGTTAAAGTAAATACCAAATACTGGGAGAAGATGAAAGAAGGCGTACGCTCCAAACAATACAAATATAACGATATATCAATAAAATACCATAACTTTATTATGAGAACGTAGAAAAATGTATACAAACATTAAAACTGGCAGGATAACAAACACTGGCAACACACACAGCTACACCATTATTATTTAGTATTTATATAGCGCTGACACCATCACTCAGACTCATCAACACAACTCCCAATGCATCTGCAAGTAAGATTAGCAGGGTGGTTCATAAGCTGCAAATAATTATTAATGATTTATAAAGCGCCAACATGGCGCTGTAAGAAAGTAAAACAAACATGGGGTACAAAATAATACAGACAATGGTATACACCAATTTACAAAATACAGAGTTGGTACAAAGTACAGAACTGGTAATAACAGTAAAGATTACCATACTCTGAATAAATGTGTAAGCAATTTGTGTACAGTCCTCCGGATTATGAAGAAGAGTCTCGTTAGACCATAAGGCGTATGTGGGCAATGTACGGAGCCCTACAGGCATCGGTCCTAAGCAATTAACCCCCACCGCTAGGAGAGTTTGAGCAAGGCAGGCAAAGTGGACACAGTATGCTAACAATGACTGCTCCAAGGTGGATAGTCTTGGCAAGCAAGCAATAAAGCTGAAGCTGGTTAAAGCAGCAGTGCCGGCTGCAAGCAAGCTGACGAAACAAGCATACAGTACCAGATCCCTGGTGTCTGCTGATGATGGGACGTTGTTACAGCTCACTTGATGTACAGTCTGGTGGAGGTTCAAAGTGGATAGAGCGGTGGTACCATACACGGACTCAGATGCCAGTGAACCAACCGTTGTCCAGGCATGGCCAGTGTTGCAAAGAAAACAGGCGTTGTAGCGACCAGCCAGCACCAGACCAACAAGCGGGACATGGAGAGCTGCTGAGTGTGTGTGTGTGGGGGGGGGGGGGGGGGGGAGGTGTTGTGTGGAGGAGGCAAGTAGAGTTTTACACCGCCACGTGCAAGGCCATGCTGAGTCTGACTCTGCTCAACCTGTTTCACCGATAATTCCGGCTTCCTCAAGAGGGCATGGCTACAGGCAAGCTCACATACACGCGCTAATGACGTGGCCAGTCGCCATACACCGCCCTCCTGACTCCACCCACACAAATAAGGGAGTGAGAGGCTGACCGGCACCACTCATCAATGAGCTCACATACACACTGCATCACTCTATATGCTGTGCCACTGACAATCACCACACAGCTAGCCCCCTCCTCTGGCTCCACCCACACAAAGGAGGGAGGTAGTGAGAGGCTGACCAGCATCACCAATCATTGAGCTCACATACACACATGGATCACCATCCAATATGCCATGGCGCCGCCAATCATCACACAGTGTTGCCTCCCCCAGGTCTACCCACACGAGGGGGAGAGGCTGACTAACATGACTCATCAATGAGCTCACATACACACACGGTGCATCACTCTATGCTGCGGCGCAGACAGTCGCCACACTGCCTGGCTCCATCCACACAAAGGAGGGAGGGAGTGAGAGGCGCAGCCCACAGATGCATCAAACAAATCAAAGCTGACTGTCACAAGTTTGTTAAAGTGAACCTGTGGGTGAAAAAAGGGCAGAAGTTAGTTACCTTAGTAGAGTGAAAGCCTCTGGATGATGAAGATCCATGCTGCATAGGCATGGACCTCCTGCGCTCATACACGGATGGCAGTGCGGCTGTGCAAACACATATGACAAGCTATGGTTGAATATGTTTAGAGGGTCTCAGCGCTGTATTGGTGGGGTGAAGGAGGATGGGGGAAGCTCTGGATTATCCAGGGGCTTCACTCTTGTGAGGAAGATATTTATCTTTTCCACTTTCATTCCTCACAGGTACACTTTAATGACTGCTTATGCTGCATTCACTGAGGTGAGGAAGCAGCCACATCACACGTACTCTACCCTTCTAGCTTGCTAGTTTGTCCTGTCTGGGTTGTCCGTTTTATTTTTAATGCATATTGTGCGGATTATATTCTATCATACCATGCCAGTTATGTGTGATTCATCTTTAAAGGACAACTGCAGTGAGAGGTATATGGAGGCCATAGTTATTTCCTTTTAAGCAATACCAGTTGCCTGGCTATCCTGCTGATCCTCTGCCTCTAATACTTTAAGCCATAGACCCTGAACAAGCATGCAGCAGATCAGATGTTTCTGACATTGTCAGATCTGACAAGATTAGCTGCATGCTTGTTTCTGGCGTTATTCAGACACTACTGCAGCCAAATAGATCAACAGTGCTGCCAGGCAACTGGCATTGCTTAAAAGGAAATAAATATGGCAGCCTCCATATTCTTCTCACTACAGTTGTCCTTTATGTATTACCTGGCTGTCAGGGATTGCAATACTTACATCCTGTGTGAATGTCAGATGCAGCTTCGCTGGACCAAACTACAGTCTGTACTTGGTCCAAACTCCTCCATCTGTTCCATGATTACTCTCATGAGAGACTGTAAGCTTGCAAGAACAGGGTCCTCCCCCCCTACTGTTTCTGTTGTACTTTTATTAAACTGAGCCCAATGTGAAAATAAATTGATGAGATAAACCATTGTATTTATCCTCCTACTAGAAATGATCCCACGATTTTATATGTAAACCTTTACAAAGTAGATTAAATGTTTTATTGTCTCTGCCCAATGGCAGCCTATTAAGTGTCCCTGAGTTAAAAATTACAGGAATCATTAACCTTTCTCCATTTCTCCCCTGCCCTCAGAAGTTGTATTCTGCCAGTAAAACTTTTATGGCTGTAACTTGCTTATCAGTGATGTTTACTATATTTAGGACAAGGTACCAAGGCAGAAGCTGTTTGTATGCCTGAAAAATTAACTCTTTCTGCCACAAGAACTACAAAATCACCAAATTCAAGTGCACCAAATTTCTAGGCACATATCAAAAATTGTTACTGCAAATCGTTATAAAAAGCACTAGGCGTTTGCAGTTATGCTTAGCGATTTTTATTTGCAAACTGCATGCATGTTTCAGATGTGTGATCCAGATACTACTCCAGCCAAAGAGATCAGCAGGACAGATGAGCAACTGGTATAGAATATAAAAAAAAAAAAATATATATATATATATATATATATATATAGTAGCCTCCATATCCCTCTCAGTTCAGGTGTCTTATAAGAATACTGCAAAACAGACAGCAGATCCCTGCAGAAATCCATCATGTCCTATGCTCAGTGCAGCTGCACAAAATGGACTCTGCTATCCACAATCAGCCACTGGCTGCATAGTGGAGGCAGTGTCACTTGTTGCTAGGTAGAATAGGATGGGGTAGTCTGAAGAATTTGTACATGTACCAGACTGGAGAATAGCTGATTCCGTAAACTAGGTAGGGTAGGGGATGGTTCACTTTGCAAAAGCTTTTTTTCTAAGCACTCATGATGTTAAAAGCTCTTGCTAATGTAATGCTATGGGCCTGATTCACAAAGCGGTGCAAAGTGTTTGCACGCCTGTGAAAAGCCCTTTATCACGCCTAAACTCAGTTTAGGCGTGATAAGAAGAAACTCGCGCGATCTCCCGCGTGCAAAGTTTTGCGCGCGTAGCGCACCGTGCTTCGCGCCCATTGAGCCCTATGGGAATTTGCGTGCGCGTTTGCACGCAGGAGCTTCGCGCGAAGAGCAGCACAAATCGGTGATAACTCAGTGGTGCAAAGGTTATCACGCCTAAAGTCTTTTAGGCGTGATAACTGGGTTATCACCGCTTTGTGAATCAAGCCCTATGAGTTTGTTCTCACAAACACAGATCATTTATATTGCGCTTTTCTCCTGGGGGACTCAAAGCGCCAGAGCTGCAGCAACTAGGACGCGCTCTATAGGCAGTAGCAGTGTTAAGGAGTCTTGCCCAAGGTCTCCTACTGACTAGGTGCTGGCTTACTGAACAGGCAGAGCCGAGATTCGAACCCTGGTCTCCTGTGTCAGAGGAGACCACACATAACTGGCATGGTAGAATAGAATATAATCCACGCAATATGCATTAAAAATAAAAACGGACAACCCAGACACGACAAAATAGGAAGCTAGAAGGGTAGAGTATGTGTGATGTGGCTGCTTCTTCACCCGAGTTAATGCAGCATAGGTAGTCAAAGTGTACCTGTGAGGAATGAGAGTGGAAAAGAGAAATATCTTCCTCACTAAAGGGAAGCCCCAGGATAGTCCAGAGCTTCCCCCATCCTCCTTCACTTGAGCAATGTAAAGTTTTCCATTAGCAAGAGCTTTTCAAATCACTTGCTAAAAAAGCTGTTGCAGTGATGTGAACTGGTTCATAGGGTATCATTGCTGCCTTCACCCAATCTGGTGTTTGTCCATTTCACATTCCAGCTAGTTTGAGCAGTCTAGAAGTCTAAAAAAAAGTTTAGTTTGAAAGTCTAGAAAAGTTACACTTTCGTGATTACAGGGAACGCAGCAGGCTGGCATAGCGCATAGGACGCTCGCCTTGCAGTGCTATGGTCCGCAATTCTGTGCTAGGACGTTATCTGCATAGCTTGTATGCTCTCCCGTGTTGGCATAGTTTTCTTTTGGTTACTCAGGTTTCCTCACACATCCCAGAAACCTACAGATAAGTTAATTGGTTCCTTTCAAAAATTGTCCAAAAGGTACCCATTAACTATCCAATTTCTAAAACGATCGACTGTCTGATTATTGCAGAGGGGGAAATAAAAAGCATTCCCATCACACTGTTATGGTAGGGATTAGATTGTGAGCTCCTCTGAGGAATGGCTAGTGTATATAGGCATGTCGTTATGTAAAAGCGCTGCAGAAGAATAATAATGTGTTGACAGATTCTGATGAGTTGTTTGTGCTATAATATATACACCAAGCAATAGGAAAGGTCAACAAGATGCTAATATTTTCAAGTTGATGTAAATTTATGGTGCTGGAAACTGGACCAGTTAAATGAAGCATCTGCTGTTTGTTTGTTTTTATTTCCAAGCGACATAAAATTTGCATCAACTTGGAATTACCAGCATATCATTGACCATCCCAAATAATGAGTGATCCTGGTTTATCTTTTTGGCTAATAAGGTGGTGTTTTCTTCTCTTTCTTAGGTTTTGAGGCCTTACAACTCCGCCCCTACCCCTCTTCTGAAAGATTTTATTTTTTTTTCTTTTGGTTTCCCAGATCTCATCATGCGGTGCTAAAAGCCCACCGAGGGGAAGTCTGCTCTCTAGGAGGTAGTTTTTAGGCTGTAGTCAATGTATTTGTCCACTGTAGTTTATTTTATGCACAGCCAGGTGTCATCCATGGAATCTTCCACTTCAATGCTTTCAGAATATCAAAAAGCAAATCCCGTTACAGGGCAACATGTGGAATCTACCCACTTATATCTGTATGAAAATTCTTTACCCCAAGCTGTTAACATCAAGCCAGGATAGGCTTCGAAGGCCAGAAGGTTAATTCCTTTCTTTTTATTGTTTGGTTGAGAAGTTTAAGTTAAGCTCTCCGCCCATCGTGCATGGAAGCAGCTTAGAAGTGATGAGCTAGCAGGCACCTTTGCAAAGCTGGAGAATATGTTTTGCACTAACGACTGTTCAGTCATCAGTTTTGTTTTTTTATTAACACCATGTTTCCTTGCGTTACATAATGATCGGCCCTAGCCATTCGGGACTTGTGGCCGGTCCGTTTCCTATTAGTAGCCGTAACTGCTCTGTTGTCTTGGTACAGTGAGTTCTTTTCAACGTTCAGCACTGTAGATCAATATTAAGATAACAGTTCAAAGAAAGGCAGGAGTTCTTAATGCCCTTATTGCATATTACAAAAGGTGCACATTTTTCATTTTTTTTTTTTTTTTTTTTTTTTTTAGGAGTCTTGGCTTCGCTGGTCTTGACCTACTAAGGCTTTGCTGAGCTGAAGAACATAAGTGATCCAAGCAGCCTAGCTTGAATTTGTTTGACACAATTTTTTCCACCCTCCCCTGGGTCAAATTAGACCTTAGTTAAGTGATCCTTGTAGGTCAGGTGACTAGAGATGTGCAGTCATAGGTAGATACTTAAACAGAAAAGGGTTTTTTTTTTAATATACGTCTGGGAAAGACCAGAGAACTTTTTAAAAAAAATCTGTGTGTGTGTGGGCATACAACAGGAATTTAACAGCTACTAATTTATCAACCTTTCCTCATCACCTACAGTACTTTAGATCCTGGTAGAAGATTGAACACTTCTTCCAATAGAAAAGACTTTAATTAACCCCGGGCTTGTTTTTTAGGATCACTTGTGTAATTCCATTGCTCTCCATCTCAGGAAAACCTTAGTAGGCCAGGTCCACTGCACCATACCGACATCGGCTTGTAGTCACACCGATCAGTAGAGATTTAGTACAGAGCTACCTCCTAGAGAGCGAGACTTCCCCGGCTTATTTTTTTAGTTCAATTTATAAAATGGAAGACTTAACTAAGAGCCAATTTTTGGCGAACCTGATGAAAACCAACCCAGCTATGAGCATGATCACCTTGGAACTCTCATGTGAACTTTACCGCATGTCTACTTTTTCCAAGTTTCCCACCAGCAGTCCAGTTTCTGAGCGAAGCCTCGCCAAAGCAGGTTTTTACTACACTGGCAACGATGACAAAGTAAAATGCTTTACCTGCGGCTTAATGCTGGACAACTGGAAGAGGGGAGACAACGCCTTTGAGAAACACAAGCGGCTTTTCCCTAGCTGCAGCTTCATCCAGAATGCGTCTTCGGTCAATCTCGGTGCATCCCTGTTTTCAGCTTTCTCACCTCCCAGTTCTCTGAACAGTCAACTTTATACTTCGTGCTCCGAAGAAGGAGTCATCGCCGGCTCCTACACAAGTTTTCCAGTCGAGCCCGTAACATCAAGGGCGGTTGAAGACCTGTCTCACCTACGAGCTAGCGACAACAACTCTTTCATGTACACAGAAGAAGCCAGACTTCGCACCTACTCAAACTGGCCCGTAACCTTCCTCAATCCTGCGGATCTCGCTAAAGCCGGATTCTACTACGTGGGTCCAGGAGATAAGGTAGCTTGCTTTGCCTGTGAGGGGAAGTTAAGTAATTGGGAACCAAATGATAATGCTATGTCAGAGCACCGTAGGCATTTTCCAGATTGCCCTTTTATGAGCACCAGTGCAAAACCAACCTTCAGGACCAGCGTCTCCAACGTCAGCATGCAGACCACCTCCTCACGGCTGAAAACCTTTGTCAACTGGCCGTCCAGGATCCCAGTGACGCCCAAAAAGCTAGCGGAAGCTGGATTTTACTATGTTGGTAAGTCCAGTATCTAAAGCTAGCTTACTTCCTGTGTGCACAGTGTAAACTGCTGCTCTGTGCTTACTCTATACTGAATAGCTGAGCATGGAATAGGGGCTGGTGATGACTCGTTTCTTCAGTGTAAAGAATAGCAGTGACAAGCTTATGGTTTGTAAATTCAATCAAAGTAGCTAGCATTATTGAGCAGAATATTTTTGTTAAATGTAGTGAAGAAGGAAAATTAATGAAATGTGGCGGGAATACCAACAAAATAAATTTTATTTGATGGTTTTTTGTTTTTCTTGCAGGGCGGAACGATGATGTAAAGTGCTTTTGTTGTGATGGCGGTTTAAGGTGCTGGGAATCGGGAGATGACCCCTGGGTTGAACATGCTAAATGGTTTCCCAGGTATTCAGCTATTTTGTTTTACTCATTTAGTATAAATGTGAAAATGCACTTACTGTTTTAAATCTCTATTTAAAGTGGTTTAAACCACTTTAAACCATTTAAAGTGGTATACTGGCCTGCCCCGACCCCTGCTAACTCTTAGGAAAACCCCCGTTCCTCCAACTTTTTTTTCCTCAGCTGGACATACAAGCTTCTAGAAATGACATGTTTAAAGCTTTTGTAGACATTAACTTCCGCCGTAGAGTGGTCAGCAAGGAGGAGTCTTGACAGCTCCAATCCAAGCTTAAAGATGGTGGTGTCACATGGCACTGACGCTGGGATGACCGCGCCCCCCACCCCCCGGTGAATTTTGTTAGTGGTGGCGCTTTTAGGTTATCTTGGATGAGTTGGGGGAGGCGTTTGGACCTTTTACAATTAAAAACGTTGCAAAGATCTTATAGAAGTCATGTGACTGTTCCAGCTGATTCTTGTAAGCTTCGGGCAGTTGCTTAATTACACTGCACAACTGGGAGGGGTCTGTAACACACAACAGATTCTGGAGGACCACATGAGGCCTTTCCTTACTTATCTGATGCAGTTTTAATTATGTATAAGATGCCTCCGCCATTGATGGCATGCCTGGGACATCTACCTGATGATAGGATGTTTAAATCAGTGCTCATCCCTGCATGATTGCACTGTGACGTGATTAACTGTCAAATTCTATTTGGATGACAGTTGTGACTGTTGTACCTCCATAAATGCATGGCAATTATAAAAGGGAGGATATCCTACTCAGTCCAAAGTAAATGTTCATCATCTCCTGATAACTAGAATATTACTCATATCCTGCCTTTATTACAAGGCTGTACAATGCTACCTGCAGATGTTCTGTCTTCTTGTGTGTAATTACTGGTGTCTTGTTTTTGTGCAGGTGTGAATATTTGCTGCACATTAAAGGTCAGAGTTTTGTCAGCGACATTCAAGAACGATATCCACATCTGCTAGATCAGGTAAGTTCTCCCCTCCTCTCCCCCTTTTACTATCGTTACACTAAAGTTAAATGAAGTCACACAAAAAAAACTATCTTATATAGTGGGGTTTCAGTACACAAATTCTTCAAGTCCTACCTTTTAAAGTGGCACTGTAGTGTAAAATGCAGAAAATGTATACAGGATAACCAGTACTTATGGTAATTATCCTGGTTGCAGCATCAGAAACACTTACTATATCTATACATTGCTGTATATAGCCCCACCCCTCCCACTGAGGCTTATCCTAGTCTGTGCCTATGCGGAATTCTGCTCCAAGAGCATTCTGGGAGACCGGTATTATCTTCACTGGCTACGGAAATTCTCAGAAACATTCCACAGAGCTGCACCCGACAGGACTATAGATGTTGTCACTTGTGATAAATTTCAGATTTTACTACAGGCAAACGCTGACTAAATATTTTATAAATGACTAGTGTATAAAATAAGCAGTTTTATTGATTACACTATTTTCACTACAGTCCTCCTTTAATGGAACCGTCTTAAAGGGGAACTTCAGCCTAAACAAACATACTGTCATCAATTTACATTAGTTATGTTAATTAGAATAGATAGGTAATATAATCTCTTACCCACTCTGTTTTAAAAGAACAGGCTGCGGAATATGTCGGCGCTATATAAATACTAAATAATAATAATAATAATTCATGGGGGCTGCCATCTTTTTACTTGAAAGGAGGTAACAAGGAGCAGGAGACACAGTTCCAACTATCCTGTGTCCTGATCACCCCTCCCAGCTGCACACACTAGGCTTCAAATGTCACAAAATCAGAAATCCCATCATGCTTTGCACAGCATCAGAGGAAAAAAAGCCCGGGCAGTTTTCTTCTGTGCAGCTAAAAATGAGGCTTGTATAAGAGAAACAAAGTTCTGATGCTGTGAAACTGTTAAAGAAACACAGCCTTTTCAGTGCTGCTGAGTCGATTTTTAGTCCGGAGGTTCACTTGTCCTTCAGTGTGGTGCAATATGCCCAACCCCTCCCCCACCTTTCTTTCCCAACACATCCTGCTGCTGATTGCATGGAGGATGTTTACATTTGCACAACTCTGGCATTTCCCAATACAAGATTAATTTTGTGTTGCCAAAGACTTCTGACACACAACCTGTAGAATTTTTGTGACTGGAAATTGATTGAAGTGGTTTAGTTTACCAGTGAAAGTAGACGAGGCCTACAATTTCTTAGTTTAGTTTTACACACTGAGATGCCCAGTGCACGCCAAAACCTTTAGCAGATCTGCAAACCGCTAGAGGTTTTTGAAGCAGATTTCAGAGCGATTCTAGGCATGATTAGAGAGGTTTTCTAAACATGCTTAGCGTTTTTTGGAGCGTTTTTGTGTAGCAGATTTCATATATTGTTTCAGTAAAGTTGTTACTGAACAGCTTCTGTAACAAAAACGCTTGGAAAACCGCTCTGATCTAGTGTTTTTCAGAGCGGTTTTCCACTTTCCTATACTTTAACATTGAGGCAGAAACGCCACAGAAATCTAAAAAATGCCGCAGCCCCGGAGTTTGCATTTGTGGAAAAAAACAAACCGCTCTGGTGTGCACCAGCCCATTGAAATACGTTACCCAAGCAGTTTTCAAACATCTAGCGTCTAACTTTTTTGTTTTATTTTTTTTTTCCAGCTGCTGTCAAATTCAGAATCTCAAAATGAGCCGCAGTATCCACCAAGTAAGTAGATGTTCATAATCTCTCCAAAACACATCGCTTTTTTTGTTATTGTTGCTTGTTTCACCTGCCTGTTGGAAGCATTCTCATAAGCAGGGTTGTGGAGTCGGTACAGCAATCCTCCAACTATGACGCCTCAGTTTATGAAACCACTGACTCCAGGTACCCAAAATAGCTCAGACTCTTTGACTCCACAGCCCATGCAGGGCAATGGATTGGGTACAAAAATCATCCAACTCAGACACCTCAGTTTATGAAACCACTGACTCCAGGTAGCCACAAATTGCTCCGACTCATCAGCCCTGATCATAAGTTTCTACAATGAGGTGGCACATGCTCATTGAGCAGTATATGAAGATTAGTGGGCCTATTGGCCTGTGACTGTAATAGAACATACCCAGAAAATGTGAGAAAGTATTAGTAGTTCATACAGCTGAACTGTGAATACTTAAGTTATTGTCATTAGATGTAAAAATTAGTTCCTTCCCTATAGCAAACTGTTTAAAAATGGTTTTCTGTAAAAATGTAGTCCAGATATTACTACAAGAGGGAAGCCATTTGCATTAAAGTGAACCAGAGACGAAGCACCCTCATGTATTTTACCATATATATCAGTGGGAACATTAGAGAAAACACCTACCCTGCTCTGTTTCATTCTTCACTGCTCAGCCTGCTTGTTATTAGCCCTGATAAAATCCCAGACTGAGCATTCAGTCTGGCTTTGCTCAGGAATCATCATAGCTGAGCCTGTCTTCTCTGATGTCTCAAACCCAACACTGCCCCCTCCTGGCTCTGCTGTAATGACTCAGCTATAATAATTCCTGAGCAAAGCCAGACTGAATGCTTAGTCGGGGGAAACAGAAAGCAGGGTAGGTGTTTTCGTTAATATTCCCACTGATATATATGGTAAAATACAGGGCTGTGGAGTTGGAGTCAGAGCAATTTTGGGCACCTGGAGTCGGAATCGTTAATTTCATAAACTGAGGAGTCAGGAGTCGGATGATTTTTGTACAAAATCCACAGCCCTGTTAAGTATCTGACTAAGGAGTCGGAGTTGAGGAGTCTGAGCCATTTTGGGTACCCGGATTCTGAGTTGGAGTCGTGGTTTTATAAACTGAGGAGTCTGAAGATTTCTGTACCGACTCCACAGCCCTAAAATACATGAGGGTGCTTCATCTCTGGTTCACTTTAAGCAAAGGCATAGGGCACAGTACCTTTGAGGCTGGAGACACCAGAGAGCGTTTTTTGGGCATTAGCTTCTGTGTGAGGCAGGGCTATGAGCCGGAGCCCTGCCTCACACGCGTCTGTCAGCGGCAGATCTCCGCCTCTCCCTGCCCCTCTCAGTGAAGGAAGACTGAGAGGGGCGGGGGAGAGGCGGAGATCCGCCACTGACAGACGCATGTGAGGCAGGGCTGCGGCTCATAGCCCTGCCTCACACGGAAGCGCTGCACGGATCGCCCCCCTGGGGAGTTAGGGGGGTTTTAGATAGTTTACAGCCGTGGGAATGCGGCGATTTAGGTAGGACTAATGTATTAAACAGGAATGTTTAAATAAAAAAAAAAAAGATTTTTAAGAGGCTTCAGAGTCTCTTTAAAAAGCTTGATCAGACCTGGTGTCTAGTCTTGCAGGTGACCTGATCAGAAGGAATATCTGTTGGCTTTGATGCCCTTTTATTTATTCTTTTGGACAGTTGCCATTTTCGCACAGTGCTCTTAGGGCCCGTTTCCCCTGGGGCTGTTTGCTCCTGATCTCACACACATGAATGCAGATCTGGAATCTCAGCTTATTGAAACCAATAGGCTGCTTTTGAATTAGTGCAGGTGAGAATTCTGCAGCACTGCTTCAGAATTTTGGACACTGTGTCTGAATCCTCATAGTTGTGCATGGCACGGCTACAGGGATTTCGGATGCGTAATCTACATGCGCAGTCTCTGGAGACTGACGTCTGGCGCTAGGGGAAACCCGCCCTTACTTCTCTCAAATCCATGGACTGGTACATTGTATTTAGTATCTATTTATGTACAGTGATTCCACGCATACACACACTTAAAGGACACATCCGAACTCATTGAAAATTAAAAAAAATCCACTTACCTGAGGCTTCCTCCAGCCCCTGACAGCCGTCCTGTGCCCTCACCGCAGCTCCGCTTACCGCCGGTGGCCCGGGATCCCCTTCGGCGCAGGATGTCAACTGCGCCTGCATGAGTGGCTCTGTCGCACTGACATCTTTCGGACTGTACTGCGCAGGCACAGTACTGTCTGGATGACGTCAGTGCGACCAGTGAGCTGCAGGTGCAGGAGAAGTCCACCTGGCGTGGTCGGCATCTCCACCGGAGCTGCGGCGAGGGCACAGGATGGATGCAGGGGGCTGGAGGAAGCAGATGTTTTAAGTGGATTTTTTATTTTTAAATTGCTCGGACTTTCCCTTTAACAGGACTTGGCGAAATAGAATTCTGTGTATCTAATAGCCTTCTTTGTGTAACAGTTATCAGACTGGACAAAGAGAACAACCAGGATGATGAGCTCTACATGAATACCAAGGTGGTTCAAGATGTCCTCTCCATGGGCTTCAATCGCAGACTGGTAAAGGAAACTGTTCTGAGTAAAGTGCTGACCACTGGGGACAATTACAAGGAAATTGAAGAACTGATATCGGATCTGGTGTGTGCACAAAAAGAACAGACCGAAGAGGAGCGAGACCGACAGACAGAGCAAAATTCTGCAGGTAATTGTCAAAACAGGCGCTTTGTCTTTGCCCGTAAGTGAAAACCCTGAGAATCCCCCATAGAGATGGACTGGCCCAAAACCTTTCTGTTCTATCGATTTTTTTTTTTATTTTTTTTTTTAACTGCCTACTTTTTTCATAATAGTGGTCCTTGAATCTACACAAGTAGGCACTTGTAAAAAAAATGCCAGTGTCTGCAGCTGACTCAGTAGGATTATTGTGTGCGTAGGCAATTTTGTGCTTAGCTTGAAATGTGACTTTTTTTTCCTGGTTGAGAAACTTCTTGGAATTCTTGCAGTGAAACTGTTTTCTGCAGTGCTCCACATGAGTATGCGCAGCTACAAGGTCACATTGACCGAGATAAGCACAGGGTGGTGGCAACATGTGGAGGGCAACTGATTGCTGCAAGTCTGCCTCAAACTAGTCTGTGCAAACTGTAGCCAGGCTGTGTTGAACTTGCATACAGAATTGACCAGGGGAAATCCTTAGAATAGAACACAATAATAATTAAACCTATTTTGCCAACAGCTAGGGAATGTTTATAACTTTTCAAGTGTATTATACATGTGTATTCCCACTGATGCTTTTTTCAGTTTCTATTTGATTCAAGTGTTTTTTGTTTTGTTTTGTTATCATTTGTTTTTGATGAGCTATGAAGGAATGTCTTACCATTGGTGACAGGCCATCAAATCTGACCTTTTCAACTTTTCCATGTTCCTATTAAGACAAAAAAAGTTCCTCTTTTAAGTGGACCTATCAGTACAATCATTCCTCACATGAATCAGCCAAGTAGCAAAGGCAGCCATATTTGCATTAAAGCGGAACTGAAGATATGCTAAAAAAAGAAAAAAAAACACTTACCTGGGGCTTCTGCCAGCCCCCTACAGCCGACCTGTGCCCACACTGCTCCCTCTGGTCCCCCACTCACTTCACGCAGTGGAAGCCGACTTCTAAGTCGACGTTCACTGTGCTTGCATGGCCCTGGCCCCGCGAATCCTTGTACGTGTTCCCGTGGCCAGGAGCGTCCTGTACAGTACGAGAAAATCTATACTGCGCCTGCGCAGTACACTCCTGGCCATGGGAGCATGAACGAGGATATGCGTGGCCAGGACCATGCAGACGCAGTGGACACAGTGAGCCGCAGCGGGAGACCGTAGGATCACATGGTAACGGCGTGGCTGCAGGGGGCTGGCTTCCACGTTTAAATTCCCTTTTGCTTGTGTACTCTGTCACCATTAGTAGTCTCCCTGACTCTTCCTAGCTTTATCCTGCAACTTCATTTTGAGTCTGTCTGACACCAGGACTGCCAGGCAACTGGCATTATTTAAAAGGAAATCAAGATGGAAGCCTCCATATCCTTCTCAATTCAGGAGTCTTATTTTTAAACCAGGAAATGGAGTTTGTTCACAGCAAGGAAGAAGGACTTAAAGAGGAACTCCAGTGAAAATCATGTCATAAAAAAGTGCTTCATTTTTTACAATAATTATGTGTGAATTGATTTAATCAGTGTTTGCCCATTGTAAAATCCTTCCTCTCCCTGATTTACATTAATGGTGACATTTTTACTGCTGGCAGGCGATGTCACTGGAAATAGATGCTGCTTGCATTTTTGGCAGTTGGAAACAGCTGTTATTTCCCACAATACAACAAGGCTTCCACAGTGTGATGTCAGTACCTCAATGCTGTGAGGCTCTGACATCACACTGTGGGAGGGGTTTCACCACAAAATCAGCCATACAGAGCCCCCTGATAAAATATAAACGAGATCAAGAAATGATTGATATTCTGTGTGTAATCCATTCATGTTGTTTGATCCACAACAAGCGTGCAGGTCATTATCTTTACTACTGGCAGACAAGAACAAAAAATATACAGCACCAACTGCCATCATCTATATCTACACCTCTCTAATAATGCAATAGGCTAAAAAGGTTGGTTATTTCCCACAGTGCAACAAGGTTCACAGACAGCAAACTGTCATGACCATGGCCCTGACATCATACTGTGGGAGGGGTTTCACCACAATCTCAGAGATATCAGCTACTGATTAGGATGAAATATAATCCTTTAAGTTTCTCTTAAAGAGACTCTGAAGCGAGAATAAATCTCGCTTCAGAGCTCATAAATAGCAGGGGCACGTGTGCCCCTGCTAAAACGCCGCTATCCCGCGGCTAAACGGGGGTCCCTTCACCCCCAACCCACCCCCCGCAAAAGTGTGTCGTAAAAAGGTCGCAGAATTTCCCTTCCTGGAGGCAGGGCTAACGGCTGCAGCCCTGCCTCCAGTCGCGTCTGTCAGCGGCGCATCGCCGCCTCTCCCCCGCCCCTCTCAGTGAAGGAAGACTGAGAGGGGCGGGGGAGAGGCGGAGATACGCGCTGACAGACGCGCGTGAGGCAGGGCTGCGGCGGTTAGCCCTGCCCCAACCAGGAAGCGCTCCCCGGGTGTATCGAGGGGGATTTGGGGGTGAAGGGACCCCCGTTAAGCCGCGCTATAGCGGCGTTTTAGCAGGGGCACACGTGCCCCTGCTATTTATGAGGTCTGAAGCGATATTTATTCTCGCTTCAGACTCTCTTTAAGAAACTGCAATAAACAAACATGTTCCATAGATCAAAGGTAGGGGACTTCCTTCTGTCACTTAGCTGGCGAAAATATTACTTCTCTGGGGTTTTCATTGAAGGTGACCTCTAGTCGTTGTTTATCACATGCTCTCTTCTCTCCAAGTCTCTGCAAGTTCAGAATTCTCTTAAATGACATGTGACGGGTTGTCTTAACTCTTCGTGTAATTTTTTTACTCTCTTTTTGTGTCACAGATGAAATAAGTGTATTAAGGAAAAGTCGCCTTGCTTTGTTACCACGGATGACCTATTGCCTCCCGATAATGGATGACCTGTTTACTGCGCTGGTCCTATCGCCTTCCGAGTACGAGGCCATGAAACATAAGACCGGGCCTTCAGTACAAGCCCAAGAACTGATCGACACAGTGCTGATAAAAGGCAAAAGTGCAGTGGATGTTTTCAAAAAGAGCCTTAGTACCAGCGACCCGGCACTCTACAAAGAATTATTCAGTAAGTTTTTAAATCGGTTGCTTCCATTAAATGTCACCGATGGCAGAAATGTCAATTCTAATTAGGTAGAGTAGAAACCCACACAGTTATAGGTATAAAAAAAAAATTCACTTACCGTACTCAGTCTGGCTAATTGGACACTTATTACACTGATGTCCGCTTAGTACTCTTTTGGCTAGAGCACATGTATTACCTGTACTTCAGGTTGGCCTAGGAACCCTTCCACCTCATTAGAACAGAAGAAACTGCTCTCTAAGAGTGATGAAACGTCTTCTAGAACAGCAAAATCGTGGCTTTCTAAAGCTGCATTATTTTTTTTGTTTTCAGTCAGCGTACAAGTACATCTGTGCTGGGCGTGCATGAGTACAGTCCGTACATGCCCAGTATCACAGAGCCGCTCCTGCACAGAGGGTGTGTGTGTGTGTGTGTGTGTGTGTGTGCGTGTGTGCGTGTGTGCGTGTGTGCGTGTGTGCGTGTGTGTGTGTGTGTGTGTGTGTGTTAGGATGCTGTTGATCAGGGGGCGGCAGGTGACAGTGGACCATGGGCAGTAAAAAGTACAAAATCGGCCTTGACACTTTTTTTTTTTTTTTTTTTTTTTTTACCCTACTTTTTGGTACTTTTAAATTGCAGACTGAAAAGTGAAAAATGATGTCCTAAGAGAAAAAGGGACTTGGATCAGGCCCTATGTCATGTGTGTCATCTGTCTTCACACACCTCTGCCAGCATAACGTGCAACCACAAAGGTGGTATATCCGCTATCAGCATAGCATTGGCTGTTACCTGCTTGAAGCCCATGGAAGTGTCTTTTTCTTATGTGCGTTACATGGAAACTTTGTGGGTTCTGCAGAATAAAGAAGGAAAATACTCCCTACACAAGTTCCTTGTTTGCACTTTAAACCTCCAGCTGCCTGTTCACCCCCACTATAGATTTACAGCTGTGATAGGCTATCAGACAGCAGGAAAGCATGGCTTGGGCTGACAGGAAAAACACTAGAACAAATTGTCTCCAGTGCCTGTTGCAAGGGAGCTGCAGACTCCTCTTAAAAGAGTACCACAGGGGGGGGGGGCTTCTAATGGCCCCATCCTGTGCTGGGACAAAATGATCCTTTGGCCCCCCCCCCCCCCCCCCACCGCACCACACTTCCGCGGCTTTGTGACTTTAAAGTCGCTGACAACTGTGGCTGCGTGGCTCTGGCTGCGCGCTTCCTCGCCGCCGCTCACAATGCTGGTAGCGTCCTGTGAAGTACGGGCACTACGTCTCCCGGTGGCAGGAGCAGGGACGCGTGCAGCCCGGGCCACGCAGGCGCAACGGCACGCACCATTAAAGTTGCATAGAGGAAGTGAGCTGCGTCGGAGACCAGAGGATTGTTTTGTACTAGCGTGAGCACAGGACGTCTGTGGGGGGCTGTTAGGGGCCCCAGGTAAGTTGAACTAGCCCCCCCCCCCTTTACGGTACTCCTTTTTAAGAGGCATCTGCCGTTCCCTTACAACAGGCACTGGGGACAATTTGTTAGTTTTGTCACCAGAGTTTTGTGCTCTGTAGAGTTGCCCTCTTATCGGTGCTTGGTGAGACTTGACTTTTGGACTAATGCTCATTTTTACTTTATTTCAGTTGAACAGTCTTTGAGAAGTCAGACCTCCGATGATTATTCAGGTAACTATTCTTTACATGTTGTCTCCATGTCATAGTTGTCTCCATAACGTGTGTGCTGTTTTCAGGCCTTTGCTTTATTTTATAGTGTTTGCATGAGACATGCGTTTTAACGATTTACATAAGTGTTGTTAAAGGACCACTACAGCGAAAAAATTGTAAAATGTAAACCCAGAAGTATATTTCTTTCAAAGTAATATAAGGTATAAATTACAGGGTTGTGGTGTCGGTACAAAAATCATCCGACACCTCCGTTTATGAAATCAGACTCCAGGTACCCAAAATTGCTTTGACTCCGACTCCTTAGTCTCATTTCTACATTGGCTATGGATTTGGTACAATTACATCCGACTCCCGACTTCTTAGTTTATTAAAACCTTTGAAGTCAGTTACCCAAAATTGCTCTGACTCCGACTCTTCAGCCCTGATAAATGTATTTTTCCCCCCCTCTGTCACTTACAGTGGGTAGTAAAAATCTGACAAGTTTTGGACTAGTCTATCTCCTAGGGGGGGGGGGGGGGGGGGTTCTCAGGGTTTTATTTATTTTTTAGAAGCATTTACTGAATAGCAGTTGCTCAGTCCAACTTCCAAAATGTATTTCTGTCCATATGAGGGATATTTGTCAGTGAAACGCCTAACCTGAGATCAGAGGTGTACATTAACTTGTTGTGGTTCTTACTTAGATAAAATGACTGTTCATTGTTTGTTATACATGTCAGGAATTCTCAGAGCATTTGTGTGTATTAACTGACTATATGCACTAATGTATTTTTTACTTATTTATCATGTTTAGACTTGCCAATGGAGGAGCAGCTAAGAAGGTTGCAGGAGGAGCGGACTTGTAAAATTTGTATGGACCAAGAGGTCTCTATTGTGTTCATCCCATGTGGACATTTGGTAGTCTGCAAAGACTGTGCCCCATCCCTACGGAAATGCCCAATTTGCAGAGGAATAATCAAGGGCACGGTCCGCACCTTTCTCTCTTGAAGTGGGAGGAGACTGTTCTAATAAAATGCTGTGTTCTATTAAACTGCTGTTTACAACTGTGTCTTTAATAAAACCTTACCAAAACCAGGAGTAAATATTGCACTTTGTTTTTAGCTGATTGTATCTTGTTATGATTACCTGTAATATATCTAAACCTGATGAAGCGGGCAACCTTACTCAACCAGTAGATGGTCCATCATGCTTCTGAGAATGCCAATGGCCCAGCTGTCTCTGGATTTAGCACCTCACGTCACTGACTGACCATAGTCTGTTTGCTTTTTCCTTGTCAGTGACTTGAGACAGTATTGACATTAATAAATCTGTAGCATGGCAGGCAATGAGCTAGCAACCAATGACAACCTCTGTGTATGACCTGTAATAAATATAAGATACCCAAAAAATATGCTGTATGTGTTTGTATGCTCAGTGTCCTACTGTCTCTCCTTCCTAAACCTTTCATTGGAACATTGTTGTTATTTATATAGCTCCACAGCGCTGTACAGAGTATATTGTCTTGTCACTTAACTGTCCCTCAGAGGGGCTCACAATCTAATCCCTACCATAGCCGTATGTATCATAGTCTAGGGCC